>NC_034199.2:29134145-29434145 GCF_002021735.2 Oncorhynchus kisutch | reverse complement strand
ATTTTATGGAAACAAATGGAAATGTATATATAACTTATTATTGTACATACTGTATGCATCAATAAAGAAGTATAAATTTAAAAAGTTCAAGCTATTATTTATTTACAGTAAAAAGATCATTTTATCTTTTTGGATAATGGTTTTGGTAACAGTAATGTTATTCCAATAATAAGACCACTCCTTTTCCCTCGTTGTTTACATAAAGGATGTAATGTTTTCTGTGGTTGATCAAACTATTCTCTCAAAGAAGAGGAATCTGCTGGAACAGCTGATTACCATATATCTCCGATTACTAGAGAGGTTTACACTACAACTGGGCACTGGTGGAAATCTGGTTACTCTATATCAGTAAGACATCATGATGTCAGACCTTGGAGCATCATCTGTACAATAACCAGAGACTGCCATGTTAGTCTCTCTGCCATCGTTTGTGATAAATAATGACGTTCATCTCTCTGCTGGCCAGTGCGGGCCAGTTACTAGTGCGTGGCTTGGCGTGAGTGTAGCGGGACGAGACAGAGAGTTGGACTCCTGAGGGCAGGGAGTGCCAACAAATAGTCAAGCTTCATACAGCCACTGTACCTGCTAACACACACACACATACACACTTTCCATCATTAAATACTTATTCCTTAAACAGGTCTCCAAAACCTGAGCTTGTTCCATATCTCTCATACGTCCTATATCTTTGTTGCTACAGTGACATCCTATAGCCTAGTGTTGGTACAGTAGTATCTACTGATGATATAATGAAGGACCAGTTATGTCTAATCCCAGAGCATGCAGGGACACATCCAACACTGTGAAAGCCATTAATCACTGTCAGACAAATATGGGAAACACTTTATTCTCTCCAGCCAGCCAAGGTTTGCAGCAGCATAGAGAAAGCTATACTGGACAAAAATATAAACACAACATGCAACAATTTCAAAATAATTACTGAGTTACAGTTCATACAAGGAAATCAGTCAATTAAAATAAATAAATTAGGCCCTAATGTATGGATTTCACATGACTGTTCATCACAGACACCTTAAAAAAACATGACTGGGAATACAGCTATGGTGTCTTGCAAGGGTATTCATCCCCCTTGGCTTTGTTCCAATTTTGTTGCATTACAACCTGTAATTTAAATGGATTTTTAGTTGGATTTCATGTAATGGACATACCCCAAAAAACTGTCCAAATTGGTCAAGTGAAATTTTTAAAATTACTTGTTTAAAACAATGTAACAAAAAACAAAAAAAGTGGTGCGTACATATGTATTCACCCCCTTCGCTATGAAGCCCCTAAATAAGACCTGGTGCAACCAATTACCTTCAGAAGTCACAGAATTAGTTAGATTGCACAAAGGTGGACTTTATTTAAGTGTCACATAATCTGTCACATGATCTCAGTATATATGCACCTGTTCTGAAAGGGCCCAGAGTCTGCAACACCACTAAGCAAGGGGCCCCACCAAGCCAGCGGCACCATGAAGACCAAGGAGCCCTCCAAACAAGTCACGGACAAAGTTGTGGAGAAGTACATATCAGGGTTGGGTTGTAAAAAAATATCCAAAACTTTGAACATCCCACAGAGCACCATTAAATCCATTATTAAAAAATTGAAAGAATATGGCACCACAACAAACCTGCCAAGAGAGGGCCGCCCACCAAAACTCACAGACCAGGCAAGGAGGGCATTAATCAGAGGCAACAAAGAGACCAAAGACAATCCTGAAGGAGCTGCAAAGCTCCACAGCAGAGATTGGAGTATCTGTCTATAGGACCACTTTAGGCCTTACACGCCACAGAGCTGGGCTTTACAGAAGAGTGGCCAGAAAGAGCCCTTGCTTTAAAGACAAAAATAAGAAAATATGTTTGGTGTTCGCCAAAAGGCATGTGGGAGACTCCCCAAACATATGGAAGAAGGTACTCTGATCAGATGAGACAAAAAAATAGTTTTTTTGCCATCAAGGAAAACGCTATGTCTGGTGCAAACCCAACACCTCTCATCACCCCGAGAACAACATCCCCACACTGAAGCATGTTGGTGGCAGCATCATGCTGTGGGGATGTTTTTCCATCGGCAGGGACTGGGAAACTGGTCAGAATTGAAGGAATGATGGATGGTGCTAAATACAGGGACATTCTTGAGGGAAACCTGTTTCAGTCTTCCAGAGATTTGAGACTGGTACAGAGGTTCACCTTCCAGCAGGACAATGACCCCAAGCATACTGCTAAAGCAACACTTGGGTGGTTTAAGGGGAAACATTGAAATGTCTTGGAATGGCCTAGTCAAAGCCCAGACATCAATTCAATTGAGAATCTGTGGTATGACTTAAATATTGAACCCATCCAATTTGAAGGAGCTGGAGCAGTTTTGCCTTGCAGAATGGCTAGATGTGCCAAGCTTATAGAGAGATACCCCAAGAGACTTGCAGCTGTAATTGCTGCTAAAGGTGGCTCTACAAAGTATTGACTTTGGGGGGGTGAATAGTTATGTAAGTTTTCCGTTTTTTTGTCTTATTTCTTGTTTATTTCACAAGAAAAAATATTTTGCATCTTCAAAGTGTTAGGCATGTTGTGTAAATCAAATGATACAAATCCCCGAAAAATCCATTTGAATTCCAGGTTATAAGGCAAAAAAAATTGGAAAAATGGGGGTGAATACTTTCGCAAGCCACTGTACTTTGTATCAGAAAACCAGTCGGTATCTGGTGTGACCACCATTTGCCTCATGTAGCGTGACACATCTCCTTCACATAGAGTTGATCAGGCTGTTGATTGTGGCCTATGGAATGTTGTCTCACTACTCTTCAATGGCTGTGCAAAGTTGCTGGATATTGGCGGGAACTAGATCACTCTGTCGTACACGTCGATCCCGAGCATCCCAAACATGCTCAATGGGTGACTTGTCTGGTGAGTATGCAGGCCATGGAAAATCTGAGACATTTTCAGCTTCCAGGAGTGTACAGATCCTTGCGACATGGGGCTGTGTATTATTATGCTGAAATATAAGGTGATTGTAGCAGATGAATGGCATGACAATGGACCTGAGTTTGGGCATAAATTCTTCCATTTTGCAAACCCACAGTTTCATCGGCTGCCCGGTTGGCCTGTGCTGGCGTGGTTACACGTGGTTCGCAGTTGTAAGGCCGGTTGAACACACTGACAAATTCTCTAAAACGATGTTTGAGGCAGCTTATAGTAGAGAAATGAACATTAAATTATCTGGCAACAGCTCTGGTGGACATCCCTGCAGTCAGCATGCCAAATGCACTCTCTCTCAAAACTTGAGACGTCTGTGGCATTGTGTTGTGACAAAACGGTTAATTTTAGAGTGGCCTTTTATTGTCCCCAGCACAAGGTGCAACTGTGTAATGATCATGCTGTTTAATCAGCTTCTTGATATGCCACACCAACAGGGATGTAAACAAATTTGTGCACAAGATTTGAGAGAAATAATATTTTTAGGTGTATGGACAATTTCTGGGATCTTTTAGTTCAGCTCACGAAACATGGGACCAACACTTTACATGTTGCGTTTATATTTTTGTTCAGTGTAAGAGGAAGAATGTGCTCACTACACAGCAGGTAGCCTAGTGGTTAAGAGTGTTGGGTAAGTAACTGAAAGGTCGCTGGTTCGAATCCCCAAGCGGACTTGGTGAATATTATGGTGATGTGCCCTTGAGCAAGGCACTAATCACTCTGGATAAGTGCGTCTGATAAATTACTAACATGTCAAATATAGAGGGCTTTCTAGCACACATACTTAATCTAAACAAGCTTTTATCTGACACTACAGCACAAAGATCGCTTACATAAGAAGCAAAGGCAGGAGAGGACAGGGCATCCGAGGACTACGGTGTTAAACTAGGGCTGTATCAACTAGCTACTGTATGTTAGGACTGGATTCAATCAGTATCGCGGAAGATCTGTGTTAAAACGGAAAGCTAATTTCCGATTGAGCCGAAATATGCAGTGTTAACTGTAATGCAGTCTCCGCGACCGCGGGAACATTGCCTTTAATTGTCAATCGTGCTATAAAGTTGGATCTTCAGCGCTATCGATTGAATAGAGCCCGTGTCTCTCTAGTTCTGCACTATAAGCAAGTAGAGAAGTAGAGGGAGAGACAGAGAGCCCAGGACCAGACCCAGTCCCCTTCATTAATAAGGAGTGAATGCCCAGGTTAACAGGCTGCTGTGGCCATGCTCTCTCTCTCTCTCTCACCAAGCACTCTGCCAACCACATGGTTCCACTCTCTCAGGACTAGAGGCATAAACTGCTGCACAATGCTTTTAATGCATCACACACCACTCTACTGCCATCTCATAACTCAGCCAACTCAGAGGAATAATATACATTTGGTGGTCTGTAACGTCCAACATGATTGAATGACTTTATATCTGTGGCAAAGCGTAACCACTAATGTTAAACAGGTAAATAGCGTTCTAATGAGGTAGACTGGGCAGATTGGAGGCCAGGGAATCTTTAACTGAGTTTCCACTGAGATCTGCTCCACTGGGAAACACTAACATAAATTATAGGGACCGCAGCTCAGGGCCTGACGCTGCGCAGGGGCTGTGTGTGTGTGTGTGTGTGTGTGTGAGAGCAGGGCACATAGCAGACCCACTGTGGGCCCATAGTGAGTAATGAAAGTTGATAAATCAGTTAGTGACAGGTCCTGAAGCAGTTAGGAGTGTTTAGGACGGTTACAGAGCCTTATTAAACTAACTGGTACCAGCACCCCCACAAGACTGTTCTGCAGCACTCACTTGCGCATGCTGTTCTTATGCAGGCACACACTTATGCAGGCACACACTTATGCAGGACTTTTTTTTCTGATGTGAGGTGAAGTGATGAAGAAACAAACCTGCAGACCAACATTTTAGAAAAGTCTGTACAGTCATAGGCAAACCTGTAAACAAGGAGTGACCTGAACAGGAACCAACACCCAACGAGCAGCATAGTAAGTAGAATTTTATTCAGCATGGACTTGCAGGGCTCTTTCAAGAGGAGAGATCAGATATGACATGTCTGTGTGATGTTCTCTTCACCATTACCACACAGAAACATTCTGGACTGGTTAGAAAACTCAGGTTCTAATTTTCAGCTTCAGTCCATAACAAACAAACAGGCTTATATAAAACACATGAGACTCATATAAAACACATGCATCTCATAATTATATGACAGAGGAGTCAAACACTGTTTCCGTCATTTCTTTGTTGATTGCTTCCTAGTGAAATCATCTGTACCTCAGAATGCATTAGACACACATTATAGCCAATCCCAACATGATGCTCATTTCATAGCAGATGGTATATAGGTTGAAAATGATGTATGGTTGGATAAAATATAAATGTTAAGATCATATAAAAACAAATAACAAAATTGGACAAAAATAAAAAGCCACCACTTCAATAGGTGTGTGTGTGTGTGTGTGTGTGTGTGTGTGTGTGTGTGTGTGTGTGTGTGTGTGTGTGTGTGTGTGTGTGTGTGTGTGTGTGTGTGTGTGTGTGTGTGTGTGTGTGTGTGTGTGTGTGTGTGTGTGTGTGTGTGTGTGTGTGTAGGTAGGTATCAGCAGATGGAGAGAGCAGAGTTCAAACAGCCATCTGTTCTTCCTGTGAAAACCAGAAAACAAAGGCATACAAACAGTATGTAACACTGGGTCTATGAATGACCCTACCAGCACGTATATTATACATCCACTGCATTTTGTAATGTGTCCTATTCAGGGTTAAATAGAAGGTTCTGCTGGAAGGTTCTGTGGTAATTCTAAGATGGCGTAGCAGTTGGTCGTCTGTTTGTCTTGTCCCATGTATATATCTTTTTATTCGTATATATTTTTCATATATATTTAATCTCAATTTCCATCTACAGACAGAACATACTCTCCTTTAAAGCTAGTCATCATTTAGCCACTGCTAGCGGTCATCACCATTAACTCGGACATCAGCCAGCCTCAGCCCGGTCCATTTCCTGCCAGTCTGCACAGCGCAATATCAATCCAGAGCATATCGGACTGCTTTTTCTCTACCACATCTCCAGATTCCAACCACAAGCTCTGAATCTTTTCACCGGATCACCAGAGCTAGCTAGCTGCTATCCGAGTGACTACTTCTAGTTAACGTCTCTGTCCCGAAGCAAGCACCAGTTAGCCTGGAGCTAGCCTCGAGCTAGGCCCATCTCCTGGCTAGCCAAAGAGGTCCATCAGTCAATTCTTGAGCTACAAAACCTATTTTGCCAATTGGCCTGGACCGACACGGTGCCGACACGGAGCCCCGCCGATCCATCACGACTGGTCTGCCGACGTAACTGTCCGGGGGTTTTAACAGGCTCTTCCGTTGCGACGTCCCCTGGAGGCCCATCTGCTAGCCCCGGCCCACTAGCTGTCTGAATTGCAGTGTCTCCAGCTCGTCTAGCTACTCACTGGACCCTATAATCACTCGGCTACACATGCCTCTCTCTAATGTCAATATGCCTTGTCTATTGCTGTTTTGGTTAGTGATTATTGTCTTATTTCACTGTAGAGCCTCCAGCCTGCTCAATATGCCTTGGCTGGCCCTTTTGTTCCACCCCCCTCCCCATACCTCACCTGGCTTAAATGGTGCCTCTAGAGACAAAACCTCTCTCATCATCACTCAATGCCTAGGTTTACCTCCACTGTACTCACATCCTACCATACCCTTGTCTGTACATTATGCCTTGAATCTATTCTTCCACGCCCATAAATCTGCTCCTTTTACTCTCTGTTCCGAACGTACTCGACGACCAGTTCGTATAGCCTTTAGCCGTACACTTATCTTACTCCTCCTCTATTCCTCTGGTGATGTATAGGTTAACCCAGGCCCTGCAGCCCCTAGTTCCCCTCCCATTCCCCAGGCACTCTCATTTGTTGATTTCTGTACCGTAAAAGCCTTGGTTTCATGCATGTTAACATTAGAAGCCTCCTCCCTAAGTTTGTTTTATTCACTGCTTTAGCACACTCTGCCAACCCGGATGACATAGCCATGTCTGAATCCTGGCTTAGGAAGGCCACCAAAAATCCAGAAATGTCCATCCCTAACTATAACATTTTCTGACAAGATAGAACTGCCAAAGGGGGCGGAGTTGCAATCTACTGCAGAGATAGCCTGCAGAGTTCTGTCATACTATCCAGGTCTGTGCCCAAACAATTTGAGCTTCTACTTTTAAAAATCCACCTTTCCAGAAACAAGTCTCTCACCGTTGCTGCTTGTTATAGACCCCCTTCAGCCCCCAGCTGTGCCCTGGACACCATATGTGAATTGATTGCCCCCCATCTATCTTCAGAGCTCGTACTGTTAGGTGACCTAAACTGGGATATTCTTAACACCCCTTCCTTCAAACTAAGCTAGCTGCCCTCAATCTCACACAAACTAAATCTGTAACCATGGGCACCCTCTTAGATATCATCCTGACCAACTTGCCCTCTAAATACACCTGTGCTCTCTTCAACCAGGATCTCAGCAATCATTGCCGCATTTCCTGCGTGCGTAATGGGTCAAACGACCACCACTCATCACTGTCAAATGCTCCCTAAAACACTTCAGTGACCAGGCCTTTCTAATCAACCTGGCCCAGGTATCCTGGAAGGATATTTACCTCATCCCGTCAGTAGAGGATGCCTGGTTGTTCTATAAATGTGCTTTCCTCACCATCTTAAATAAGCAAGCCCCATTCAAAAAAATGTAGAACTAAGAACAGATATAGCCCTTGGTTCACCCCAGACTTGACTGCCCTTGACCAGCACAAAAACATCCTGTGGCGTTCTGCATTAGCATCGAATAGCCCCCGCGATATGCAACTTTTCAGGGAAGTCATGAACCAATATACTCAGTTACTCAGTCAGTTCCTCAGGCTAGCTTTTTATTTTAATTTTACCCCTTTTTCTCCCCAATTTCGTGGTTTCCAATTGTTTTAGTAGCTACTATCTTGTCTCATCGCTACAACTCCCGTACGTGCTTGGGAGAGACGAAGGTTGAAATTCATGCGTCCTCCGATACACAACCCAATCAAGCCGCACTGCTTCTTAACACAGCTCGCATCCAATCTGGAAGCCAGCCGCACCAATGTGTCGGAGGAAACACTGTGCACCTGGCAACCTTGGTTAGCGCGCACTGCTTCCGGCCCGCCACAGGAGTCGCTGGTGCGCGAGGACATCCCTACCGGCCAAGCCCTCCCTAACCCGGATGATGCTAGACCAATTGTGCGGCGCCCCACGGACCTCCTGGTCGATGCCGGTTACGACAGAGCCTGGGCGCGAACCCAGAGTCTCTGATGGCACAGCTGGCGCAGTAGTACAGTAGTAACCACTGCGCCACCCGGGAGGGCCAAGGCTAGCTTTTTCAAACAGATATTTGCATCCTGTAGCCCTAATTCCAAAATGTTTGGGACACTGAAGTCCATGGAGAATAAGAGCACCTCCTCCCAGCTGCAAACTGCACTGAGGATAGGAAACATTGTCACCACCGATAAATCTACGATAATTAGATTTCTCTAATTTCTCTCACGCTTCTCCTTCACCAAAATCCAGACAGCTGATGTTCTGAAAGAGCTGCAAAATCTGGATCTATACAAATCAGCTGGGCTAGACAATCTGGACCCTCTCTTTCTAAAATTATCAGCCGAAATTGTTACAACCACTATTACTGGCCTATTCAACCTCTCTTTCGTATTGTCTGAGATCCCCAAAGATTGGACAGCTGCCCCGGTCATCCCCCTCTTCAAAGGGGGAGACACTCTAGACCCAAACTGTTATAGACCTATATCCATCCTGCCATGCCTTTCTAAAATCTTCGAAAGCCAAGTTAACAAACAGATCACCGACCATTTCGAATCCCACCGTGCCTTCTCCACTATACAAACTGGTTTCCGAGCTGTTCATGGGTGCACCTCAGCCACGTTCAAGGTCCTGAACGATATTATAACCGCCATCAATAAAAGACAGTACTGTGCAGCCGTCTTCTTCGACCTGGCCAAGGCTTTCGACTCTGTCAATCACCACATTCTTATCGGCAGACTCAATAGCCTTGGCTTCTCAAATGACTGCCTCGCCTGGTTCACCAACTACTTCTCAGATAGAGTTCAGTGTGTCAAATCGGAGGGCCTGTTGTCCGGACCTCTGTCAGTCTCTATGAGGGTGCCACAGAGTGCCACTTTTCTCTGTATATATCAATGATGTCGCAATTGCTGCTTTCTCTGATCCACTTCTACGCAGATGACACCATTCTGTATACATCTGGCCCTTCTTTGGTCACTGTGCTAGCAAACCTCCAAAGCCATACAACACTTCTTCCGTGGCCTCCAACTTCTTTTAAATGCTAGTAAAACTAAGTGCATGCTCGTCCACCGATTGCTGCCCGCACCCTCCCGCCAGACTAGCATCACTACTCTGGACGGTTCTGACTTAGAATATGTGGACAACTACAAATACCTAGGTGTCTGGCTAGACTGTAAACTCTCCTTCCAGACTCACATTAAGCATCTCCAATCCAAAATTAGATCTAGAATCGGCTTCCCATTTCGCAACAAAGCCTCCTTCACTCATGCTGCCAAACATACCCTCGTAAAACTGACTATCCTACCGATCCTTGACTTTGGCGATGTCATTTACAAAATGCCCCCAACACTCTACTCAGCAAACTGGATGTAGTCTATCACAGTGCCATCCGTTTTGTCACCAAAGCCCCATATACTACCAACCACAGCGACCTGTATGCTCTCGTTGGCTGACCCTCACAACATATTCGTCGTCAAACCCACTGGATCTAGGTTATCTATAAGTCTATGCTAGGTAAAGCCCCGCTTTATCTCAGCTTACTGTTCACCATAGCAACACCCACCCATATCACGCGCTCCAGCAGGTACAGTTGAAGTCGGAAGTTTAAATGCACTGAGGTTGGAGTCATTAAAACTTGTTTTTCAACCACTCCACAAATGTCTTGTTAACAAACTATAGTTTTGGCAAGTCGGTTAGGACATCAACTTCATCAACGACACAAGTCATTTTTCCAACAATTGTTTACAGACAGATTATTTCACTTATAATTCACTGTACCACAATTCCAGTGGGTCAGAAGTTTACATACACTAAGATGACAGTGCCTTTAAACAGCTTGGAAAATTCCAGAAAATTATGTTATGGCTTTAGAAGCTTCTGATAGGCTAATTGACATCATTTGAGTCAATTGGAGGTGTACCTGTGGAGGTATTTCAAGGCCTACCTTCAAACTCAGTGTCTCTTTGTTTGACATCATGGGAAAATCAAAAGAAAACAGCCAAGACCTCAGAAAAAAAATTGTAAACCTCCACAAGTCTGGTTCATCCTTGGGAGCAATTTCCAAATGCCTGAAGGTACCACCTTCATCTGTACAAACAATAGTACGCAAGTATATACACCATGGGACCACGCAGCCGTCATACCGCTCAGGGAGGAGAGATGTTCTATCTCTCAGAGATGAACGTACTTTGGTGCGAAAAGTGCAAATCAATCCCAGAACAACAGCAAAGGACCTTGTGAAGATGCTGGAGGAAACAGGCACAAAAGTATCTATATCCACAGTAAAACGAGTCCTATATCGACATAACCTGAAAGGCCACTCAGCAGGGAAGAAGCCACTGCTCCAAAACTGCCATAAAAAAAGCCACACTACGGGTTTGCAACTGCACACGGGGACAAAGATCATACATCATCATCAGAACAGAAAAAGCGTGTGCGAGAAAGGAGGCCTACAAACCTGACTCAGTTACACCAGCTCTGTCAGGAGGAATGGGACAAAATTCACTCAACTTATTGTGGGAAGCTTGTGGAAGGCCACCCCGACACGTTTGACCCAAGTTAAGCAATTTAAAGGCAATGCAACCAAATACTAATTGTGTGTATGTAAACTTCTGACCCACTGGGAATGTGATGAAAGAAATAAAACATTCTCTCTACTATTATTCTGACTATTATTCACTATTATTTAGCCTCTATGGCCTATTTATTGCCTTACCTCCCTAGTCTTCTACATTTGCACACACTGTACATAGATTTTCCTATTGTGTTATTGACTGTACGTTTGTTTGTGTGTAACTCTGTGTTGCTTTTTTGTCGCACTGCTTTGCTTTATCTTGCCCAGGTCGCAGTTGTAAATGAGAACTTGTTCTCAACTGGCCTACCTGGTTAAATAAAGGTTAAATAAAAAAACAACTTTAAAAACTCTCAACTAGATGACTCTGAGTATTTAACCTAGACTGACAAGCTGACATCATCTACTTACAAAATGACCCGGGGTCTACAACTGGGGGTTCAGGCTTTTGTTCCAACCCTGCAGTAACACACTTGATTCAGCTAATCATGATTCTGAGTCCAGACTGAAGAACATGATCCGTTTGTCTCACCTGATCTTAGGGAGTTTCTGGAGGATGATGGAGAGTTTCTCCAGAAGAGGAAGTTCTAGTCTGGGGGCTATTCACAAGAACAGCTGCTGTATGGAAAAAGTCCTCAGTGGTGCGCGCAGGCCGGAGCTCAGACAGATACCCTGCAGAGAGGGAACCATTAAGATAAGCATACAGACGGATGGACAGACAGACAGTTCCACTGAATTACCCTACACAGTCCAACCGTCTACTCCTGGTAAGGCTTTTGGAGATGCATGTGAAACCTGCCCAGTCCGCCCACAATCTGACCAGTCAGCCCTCACACTATAACCAGTCTCTGCTGTCAGTAAACTGGATCAGGAATCAGTCATGCAGTCGTACAGAGGCTGTTCGACTCCACTCAGCCAACAATAATAATTCTACATGATTTCACTTCAAGAAGAGTCCATTTTGTCAGTGTTAACTCTTGTCTCTGGATACATAAACAGAGAGAGATGAAACAGAGAGGAGAAGGGAGGCATAGATCTCAGCAGATGTGAGCTGCATATTTCTCTCCGTTTAGTAAACACAGAGCTTATGGAGCTAGTCAGGTCAGTATGGTAAGAGCCTGGACAGAGTACAATCACAACATTAAGTGTAGAATACATGCCAAAGTCATTGGCCTGACATAACACAGTAACTCTCATAACCAGCATCAGAGATACAATTCTAAAAAAACATTTATTTTTCACAATCCACACATTTCTTATTGTCCTTTATTTTCCTAGTTCAGTTGACTGAGAACACATTCTGTACATAAATGAGCTTGGATAAAATTCTAAAACCTTTATTATCCCTGAGAGAAGTTCAATGGGGAATACGGGACTAATAGAGTAATGTGTGTGTGAAAAAGTCTCATGGTGTTACTGTAGATACATCCCTGTTACTGTAGATACATCCCTGTTACTGTAGATACATCCCTGTTACTGTAGCTACATCCCTGTTACTGTAGCTACATCCCTGTTACTGTAGATACATCCCTGTCACTGTAGATACATCCCTGTTACTGTAGATACATCCCTGTCACTGTAGCTACATCCATGTTACTGTAGCTACATCCCTGTTACTGTAGCTACATCCCTGTCACTGTAGCTACATCCCTGTTACTATAGCTACATCCCTGTCACTGTAGCTACATCCCTGTCACTGTAGCTACATCCCTGTCACTGTAGCTACATCCCTGTCACTGTAGCTACATCCCTGTTACTGTAGATACATCCATGTTACTGTAGATACATCCCTGTCACTGTAGCTACATCCCTGTCACTGTAGCTACATCCCTGTCACTGTAGCTACATCCCTGTCACTGTAGCTACATCCCTGTTACTGTAGATACATCCCTGTCACTGTAGCTACATCCCTGTCACTGTAGCTACATCCCTGTCACTGTAGCTACATCCCTGTCACTGTAGCTACATCCCTGTTACTGTAGCTACATCCCTGTTACTGTAGCTACAGTACATCACGGTCACTGTAGCTACATCCCTGTTACTGTAGCTACATCCCTGTTACTGTAGATACATCCCTGTCACTTTAGATACATCCCTGTCACTGTAGCTACATCCCTGTCACTGTAGCTACATCCTTGTCACTGTAGCTACATCCTTGTCACTGTAGCTACATCCCTGTCACTGTAGCTACATCCCTGTCACTGTAGCTACATCCCTGTCACTGTAGCTACATTCCCTGTCGCTGTAGCTACACCCCCTGTCGCTGTAGCTACACCCCCTGTCGCTGTAGCTACATCCCTGTCGCTGTAGCACATCCCTGTCGCTGT
Organism: Oncorhynchus kisutch; assembly: GCF_002021735.2. Taxonomy (NCBI): domain Eukaryota; kingdom Metazoa; phylum Chordata; class Actinopteri; order Salmoniformes; family Salmonidae; genus Oncorhynchus; species Oncorhynchus kisutch. The sequence continues at coordinate 29,420,960 of NC_034199.2, read as the reverse complement.
AGCTACATCCCTGTCGCTGTAGCTACATCCCTGTCGCTGTAACATCCCTGTCGCTGTAGCTACATCCCTGTCGCTCTAGATACATCCCTGTCACTGTAGCTACATCCCTGTTACTGTAGATACATCCCTGTCACTGTAGATACATCCCTGTCACTGTAGCTACATCCCTGTCACTGTAGCTACATGCCTGTCACTGTAGCTACATCCCTGTTACTGTAGATACATCCCTGTCACTGTAGCTACATCCCTGTCACTGTAGCTACATCCCTGTCACTGTAGCTACATCCCTGTCACTGTAGCTACATCCCTGTCACTGTAGCTACATCCCTGTTACTGTAGCTACATCCCTGTCACTGTAGCTACATCCCTGTCACTGTAGCTACATCCCTGTCACTGTAGCTACATCCCTGTTACTGTAGCTACAGTACATCACGGTCACTGTAGCTACATCCCTGTTACTGTAGCTACATCCCTGTTACTGTAGATACATCCCTGTCACTTTAGATACATCCCTGTCACTTTAGATACATCCCTGTCACTTTAGATACATCCCTGTCACTGTAGCTACATCCCTGTCACTGTAGCTACATCCCTGTCACTGTAGCTACATGCCTGTCACTGTAGCTACATCCCTGTTACTGTAGATACATCCATGTTACTGTAGATACATCCCTGTCACTGTAGCTACATCCCTGTCACTGTAGCTACATCCCTGTCACTGTAGCTACATCCCTGTCACTGTAGCTACATCCCTGTTACTGTAGCTACATCCCTGTTACTGTAGCTACATCCCTGTCACTGTAGCTACATCCCTGTCACTGTAGCTACATCCCTGTTACTGTAGCTACAGTACATCACGGTCACTGTAGCTACATCCCTGTTACTGTAGCTACATCCCTGTTACTGTAGATACATCCCTGTCACTTTAGATACATCCCTGTCACTTTAGATACATCCCTGTCACTTTAGATACATCCCTGTCACTGTAGCTACATCCCTGTCACTGTAGCTACATCCTTGTCACTGTAGCTACATCCCTGTCACTGTAGATACATCCCTGTTACTGTAGCTACATCCCTGTTACTGTAGATACATCCCTGTTACTGTAGATACATCCCTGTTACTGTAGATACATCCCTGTTACTGTAGATACATCCCTATTACTGTAGATACATCCCTGTTACTGTAGATACATCCCTGTTACTGTAGCTACATCCCTGTTACTGTAGCTACATCCCTGTCGCTGTAGCTACATCCCTGTCGCTGTAGCTACATCCCTGTCGCTGTAGATACATCCCTGTCGCTGTAGATACATCCCTGTCGCTGTAGATACATCCCTGTCGCTGTAGATACATCCCTGTCTCTGTAGCTACATCCCTGTTACTGTAGATACATCCCTGTCACTGTAGATACATCCCTGTTACTGTAGCTACATCCCTGTCACTTTAGCTACATCCCTGTTACTGTAGATACATCCCTGTTACTGTAGATACATCCCTGTCACTGTAGCTACATCCCTGTCACTGTAGCTACATCTCTGTTACTGTAGCTACATCCCTGTTACTGTAGATACATCCCTGTCACTGTAGCTACATCCCTGTCACTGTAGCTACATCCCTGTTACTGTAGCTACAGTACATCACGGTCACTGTAGCTACATCCCTGTTACTGTAGCTACATCCCTGTCACTGTAGCTACATCCCTGTCACTGTAGCTACATCCCTGTCACTGTAGCTACATCCCTGTCACTGTAGCTACATTCCCTGTCACTGTAGCTACACCCCCTGTCGCTGTAGCTACATCCCTGTCGCTGTAGATACATCCCTGTCATTGTAGATACATCCCTGTCACTGTAGCTACATCCCTGTTACTGTAGCTACATCCCTGTCACTGTAGATACATCCCTGTTACTGTAGCTACATCCCTGTCACTTTAGCTACATCCCTGTTACTGTAGATACATCCCTGTCACTGTAGATATATCCCTGTCACTGTAGATACATCCATGTCACTGTAGATACATCCCTGTTACTGTAGATACATCCCTGTTACTGTAGATACATCCCTGTTACTGTAGCTACATCCCTGTTACTGTAGCTACATCCCTGTTACTGTAGCTACATCCCTGTTACTGTAGATACATCTCTGTTACTGTAGATACATCCCTGTTACTGTAGCTACATCCCTGTCACTGTAGCTACATCCCTGTCACTGTAGCTACATCCCTGTTACTGTAGATACATCCATGTAACTGTAGCTACATCCCTGTTACTGTAGCTACTTCCCTGTTACTGTAGCTACATCCCTGTCACTGTAGCTACATCCCTGTCACTGTAGCTACATCCCTGTCACTGTAGCTACATCCCTGTTACTGTAGCTACATCCCTGTCACTGTAGCTACATCCCTGTCACTGTAGCTACATCCCTGTTACTATAGCTACATCCCTGTCACTGTAGCTACATCCCTGTCACTGTAGCTACATCCCTGTCACTGTAGCTACATCCCTGTCACTGTAGCTACATCCCTGTTACTGTAGATACATCCATGTTACTGTAGATACATCCCTGTCACTGTAGCTACATCCCTGTCACTGTAGCTACATCCCTGTCACTGTAGCTACATCCCTGTCACTGTAGCTACATCCCTGTTACTGTAGATACATCCCTGTCACTGTAGCTACATCCCTGTCACTGTAGCTACATCCCTTTCACTGTAGCTACATCCCTGTCACTGTAGCTACATCCCTGTTACTGTAGCTACAGTACATCACGGTCACTGTAGCTACATCCCTGTTACTGTAGCTACATCCCTGTTACTGTAGATACATCCCTGTCACTTTAGATACATCCCTGTCACTGTAGCTACATCCCTGTCACTGTAGCTACATCCTTGTCACTGTAGCTACATCCTTGTCACTGTAGCTACATCCCTGTCACTGTAGCTACATCCCTGTCACTGTAGCTACATCCCTGTCACTGTAGCTACATTCCCTGTCGCTGTAGCTACACCCCCTGTCGCTGTAGCTACACCCCCTGTCGCTGTAGCTACATCCCTGTCGCTGTAGCACATCCCTGTCGCTGTAGCTACATCCCTGTCGCTGTAGCTACATCCCTGTCGCTGTAACATCCCTGTCGCTGTAGCTACATCCCTGTCGCTCTAGATACATCCCTGTCACTGTAGCTACATCCCTGTTACTGTAGATACATCCCTGTCACTGTAGATACATCCCTGTCACTGTAGCTACATCCCTGTCACTGTAGCTACATGCCTGTCACTGTAGCTACATCCCTGTTACTGTAGATACATCCATGTTACTGTAGATACATCCCTGTCACTGTAGCTACATCCCTGTCACTGTAGCTACATCCCTGTCACTGTAGCTACATCCCTGTCACTGTAGCTACATCCCTGTTACTGTAGCTACATCCCTGTTACTGTAGCTACATCCCTGTCACTGTAGCTACATCCCTGTCACTGTAGCTACATCCCTGTTACTGTAGCTACAGTACATCACGGTCACTGTAGCTACATCCCTGTTACTGTAGCTACATCCCTGTTACTGTAGATACATCCCTGTCACTTTAGATACATCCCTGTCACTTTAGATACATCCCTGTCACTTTAGATACATCCCTGTCACTGTAGCTACATCCCTGTCACTGTAGCTACATCCCTGTCACTGTAGCTACATGCCTGTCACTGTAGCTACATCCCTGTTACTGTAGATACATCCATGTTACTGTAGATACATCCCTGTCACTGTAGCTACATCCCTGTCACTGTAGCTACATCCCTGTCACTGTAGCTACATCCCTGTCACTGTAGCTACATCCCTGTTACTGTAGCTACATCCCTGTTACTGTAGCTACATCCCTGTCACTGTAGCTACATCCCTGTCACTGTAGCTACATCCCTGTTACTGTAGCTACAGTACATCACGGTCACTGTAGCTACATCCCTGTTACTGTAGCTACATCCCTGTTACTGTAGATACATCCCTGTCACTTTAGATACATCCCTGTCACTTAGATACATCCCTGTCACTTTAGATACATCCCTGTCACTGTAGCTACATCCCTGTCACTGTAGCTACATCCTTGTCACTGTAGCTACATCCCTGTCACTGTAGATACATCCCTGTTACTGTAGCTACATCCCTGTTACTGTAGATACATCCCTGTTACTGTAGATACATCCCTGTTACTGTAGATACATCCGTGTTACTGTAGATACATCCCTATTACTGTAGATACATCCCTGTTACTGTAGATACATCCCTGTTACTGTAGCTACATCCCTGTCACTGTAGCTACATCCCTGTCGCTGTAGCTACATCCCTGTCGCTGTAGCTACATCCCTGTCGCTGTAGCTACATCCCTGTCGCTGTAGATACATCCCTGTCGCTGTAGATACATCCCTGTCTCTGTAGCTACATCCCTGTTACTGTAGATACATCCCTGTCACTGTAGATACATCCCTGTTACTGTAGCTACATCCCTGTCACTTTAGCTACATCCCTGTTACTGTAGATACATCCCTGTTACTGTAGATACATCCCTGTCACTGTAGCTACATCCCTGTCACTGTAGCTACATCTCTGTTACTGTAGCTACATCCCTGTTACTGTAGATACATCCCTGTCACTGTAGCTACATCCCTGTCACTGTAGCTACATCCCTGTTACTGTAGCTACAGTACATCACGGTCACTGTAGCTACATCCCTGTTACTGTAGCTACATCCCTGTCAATGTAGCTACATCCCTGTCACTGTAGCTACATCCCTGTCACTGTAGCTACATCCCTGTCACTGTAGCTACATTCCCTGTCACTGTAGCTACACCCCCTGTCGCTGTAGCTACATCCCTGTCGCTGTAGATACATCCCTGTCATTGTAGATACATCCCTGTCACTGTAGCTACATCCCTGTTACTGTAGCTACATCCCTGTCACTGTAGATACATCCCTGTTACTGTAGCTACATCCCTGTCACTTTAGCTACATCCCTGTTACTGTAGATACATCCCTGTCACTGTAGATACATCCCTGTCACTGTAGATACATCCATGTCACTGTAGATACATCCCTGTTACTGTAGATACATCCCTGTTACTGTAGATACATCCCTGTTACTGTAGCTACATCCCTGTTACTGTAGCTACATCCCTGTTACTGTAGCTACATCCCTGTTACTGTAGATACATCTCTGTTACTGTAGATACATCCCTGTTACTGTAGCTACATCCCTGTCACTGTAGCTACATCCCTGTCACTGTAGCTACATCCCTGTTACTGTAGATACATCCATGTTACTGTAGATACATCCCTGTCACTGTAGCTACATCCCTGTCACTGTAGCTACATCCCTGTTACTGTAGATACATCCCTGTCACTGTAGCTACATCCCTGTCACTGTAGCTACATCCCTGTCACTGTAGCTACATCCCTGTCACTGTAGCTACATCCCTGTTACTGTAGATACATCCATGTTACTGTAGATACATCCCTGCCACTGTAGCTACATCCCTGTCACTGTAGCTACATCCCTGTCACTGTAGCTACATCCTTGTCACTGTAGCTACATCCTTGTCACTGTAGCTACATCCCTGTCACTGTAGATACATCCCTGTTACTGTAGCTACATCCCTGTTACTGTAGATACATCCCTGTTACTGTAGATACATCCCTGTTACTGTAGCTACATCCCTGTTACTGTAGCTACATCCCTGTTACTGTAGATACATCCCTGTTACTGTAGATACATCCCTATTACTGTAGCTACATCCCTGTTACTGTAGATACATCCCTGTTACTGTAGCTACATCCCTGCCACTGTAGCTACATCCCTGTCACTGTAGCTACATCCCTGTCACTGTAGCTACATCCCTGTCACTGTAGCTACATCCCTGTTACTGTAGCTACATCCCTGTCACTGTAGCTACATCCCTGTCACTGTAGCTACATCCCTGTTACTGTAGCTACAGTACATCACGGTCACTGTAGCTACATCCCTGTTACTGTAGCTACATCCCTGTCACTGTAGCTACATCCCTGTCACTGTAGCTACATCCCTGTCACTGTAGCTACATCCCTGTCACTGTAGCATTCCTGTCACTGTAGCTACACCCCCTGTCGCTGTAGCTACACCCCCTGTCGCTGTAGCTACATCCCTGTCGCTGTAGCTACATCCCTGTCGCTGTAGCTACATCCCTGTCGCTGTAGATACATCCCTGTCACTGTAGATACATCCCTGTCACTGTAGATACATCCCTGTCATTGTAGATACATCCCTGTCACTGTAGCTACATCCCTGTTACTGTAGCTACATCCCTGTCACTGTAGATACATCCCTGTTACTGTAGCTACATCCCTGTCACTTTAGCTACATCCCTGTTACTGTAGATACATCCCTGTCACTGTAGATACATCCCTGTCACTGTAGATACATCCCTGTCACTGTAGCTACATCCCTGTTACTGTAGATACATCCCTGTTACTGTAGATACATCCCTGTTACTGTAGATACATCCCTGTTACTGTAGATACGTCCTGTTACTGTAGATACTCCCTGTTACTGTAGATACATCCCTGTTACTGTAGATACATCCCTGTTACTGTAGATACATCCCTGTCACTGTAGATACATCCCTGTTACTGTAGATACATCCCTGTTACTGTAGATACATCCCTGTTACTGTAGATACATCCCTGTTACTGTAGCTACATCCCTGTTACTGTAGCTACATCCCTGTCACTGTAGGCTACATCCCTGTCACTGTAGCTACATCCCTGTCACTGTAGATACATCCATGTCACTGTAGATACATCCCTGTCACTGTAGCAACATCCCTGTCACTGTAGCTACATCCTGTCACTGTAGCTACATCCCTGTCACTGTAGCTACATCCCTGTTACTGTAGATACATCCATGTTACTGTAGATACATCCTGCCACTGTAGCTACATCCCTGTCACTGTAGCTACATCCCTGTCACTGTAGCTACATCCTTGTCACTGTAGCTACATCCTTGTCACTGTAGCTACATCCCTGTCACTGTAGATACATCCCTGTTACTGTAGCTACATCCCTGTTACTGTAGATACATCCCTGTTACTGTAGATACATCCCTGTTACTGTAGATACATCCCTATTACTGTAGCTACATCCCTGTTACTGTAGATACATCCCTGTTACTGTAGATACATCCCTGTCACTGTAGCTACATTCCCTGTCCACTGTAGCTACACCCCCTGTCGCTGTAGCTACACCCCTGTCGCTGTAGCTACATCCCTGTCGCTGTAGCTACATCCCTGTCGCTGTAGATACATCCCTGTCACTGTAGCTACATCCCTGTTACTGTAGATACATCCCTGTCACTGTAGATACATCCCTGTCACTGTAGCTACATCCCTGTCAGCTGTAGCTACATCCCTGTCACTGTAGCTACATCCCTGTTACTGTAGCTACATCCCTGTTACTGTAGCTACATCCCTGTCACTGTAGCTACATCCCTGTCACTGTAGCTACATCCCTGTTACTGTAGCTACAGTACATCACGGTCACTGTAGCTACATCCCTGTTACTGTAGCTACATCCCTGTTACTGTAGATACATCCCTGTCACTTTAGATACATCCCTGTCACTTTAGATACATCCCTGTCACTGTAGCTACATCCCTGTCACTGTAGCTACATCCTTGTCACTGTAGCTACATCCTTGTCACTGTAGCTACACTCCTTGTCCACTGTAGATACATCCCTGGTCACTGTAGGATACATCCCTGTTACTGGGTAGCTACATCCCTGTTACTGTAAGCTACATCCCTGTTACTGTAGATACATCCCTGTTACGTTAGATACATCCCTGTTACCGGTTAGATACATCCCTGTTACTGTAGCTACATCCCTGTCACTGTAGCTACATCCCTGTCACTGTAGCTACATCCCTGTCACTGTAGCTACATCCCTGTCACTGTAGCTACATCCCTGTTACTGTAGATACATCCCTGTTACTGTAGATACATCCCTGTCACTGTAGCTACATCCCTGTCACTGTAGCTACATCCCTGTTACTGTAGATACATCCCTGTCACTGTAGCTACATCCCTGTCACTGTAGCTACATCCCTGTTACTGTAGCTACATCCCTGTTACTGTAGATACATCCCTGTCACTGTAGCTACATCCCTGTCACTGTAGCTACATCCCTGTTACTGTAGCTACATCCCTGTCACTGTAGCTACATCCCTGTCACTGTAGATACATCCCTGTCACTGTAGCTACATCCCTGTCACTGTAGCTACATCCCTGTCACTGTAGCTACATCCCTGTCACTGTAGCTACATCCCTGTCACTGTAGCTACATCCCTGTCGCTGTAGATACATCCCTGTCACTGTAGATACATCCCTGTCACTGTAGCTACATCCCTGTCACTGTAGCTACATCCCTGTCACTGTAGCTACATCCCTGTCACTGTAGCTACATCCCTGTCACTGTAGCTACATCCCTGTCACTGTAGCTACATCCCTGTTACTGTAGCTACATCCCTGTCACTGTAGCTACATCCCTGTCACTGTAGCTACATCCCTGTCACTGTAGATACATCCCTGTCACTGTAGATACATCCCTGTCACTGTAGATACATCCCTGTCACTGTAGCTACATCCCTGTCACTGTAGCTACATCCCTGTTACTGTAGCTACATCCCTGTCACTGTAGATACATCCCTGTTACTGTAGCTACATCCCTGTCACTGTAGCTACATCCCTGTTACTGTAGATACATCCCTGTCACTGTAGCTACATCCCTGTCACTGTAGCTACATCCCTGTCACTGTAGCTACATCCCTGTTACTGTAGCTACATCCCTGTTACTGTAGATACACTCCCCTGTTACTGTAGCTACATCCCTGTTACTGTAGCTACATCCCTGTTACTGTAGCTACATCCCTGTTACTGTAGCTACATCCCTGTTACTGTAGATACATCCCTGTTACTGTAGCTACATCCCTGTCACTGTAGATACATCCCTGTCACTGTAGCTACATCCCTGTCACTGTAGCTACATCCCTGTCACTGTAGCTACATCCCTGTCACTGTAGCTACATCCCTGTCACTGTAGCTACATCCCTGTCACTGTAGATACATCCCTGTCACTGTAGATACATCCCTGTCACTGTAGCTACATCCCTGTCACTGTAGCTACATCCCTGTCACTGTAGCTACATCCCTGTCACTGTAGCTACATCCCTGTTACTGTAGATACATCCCTGTTACTGTAGATACATCCCTGTTACTGTAGATACATCCCTGTTACTGTAGATACATCCCTGTTACTGTAGATACATCCCTGTTACTGTAGATACATCCCTGTCACTGTAGATACATCCCTGTTACTGTAGATACATCCCTGTTACTGTAGATACATCCCTGTTACTGTAGCTACATCCCTGTTACTGTAGCTACATCCCTGTCACTGTAGCTACATCCCTGTTACTGTAGCTACATCCCTGTCACTGTAGCTACATCCCTGTCACTGTAGATACATCCCTGTCACTGTAGATACATCCCTGTTACTGTAGATACATCCCTGTTACTGTAGCTACATCCCTGTCACTGTAGCTACATCCCTGTTACTGTAGATACATCCCTGTCACTGTAGCTACATCCCTGTCACTGTAGATACATCCCTGTCACTGTAGATACATCCCTGTTACTGTAGATACATCCCTGTTACTGTAGATACATCCCTGTTACTGTAGCTACATCCCTGCCACTGTAGCTACATCCCTGTCACTGTAGCTACATCCCTGTCACTGTAGCTACATCCTTGTCACTGTAGCTACATCCTTGTCACTGTAGCTACATCCCTGTCACTGTAGATACATCCCTGTTACTGTAGCTACATCCCTGTTACTGTAGATACATCCCTGTTACTGTAGATACATCCCTGTTACTGTAGCTACATCCCTGTTACTGTAGCTACATCCCTGTTACTGTAGATACATCCCTGTTACTGTAGATACATCCCTATTACTGTAGCTACATCCCTGTTACTGTAGATACATCCCTGTTACTGTAGCTACATCCCTGCCACTGTAGCTACATCCCTGTCACTGTAGCTACATCCCTGTCACTGTAGCTACATCCCTGTTACTGTAGCTACATCCCTGTCACTGTAGCTACATCCCTGTCACTGTAGCTACATCCCTGTTACTGTAGCTACAGTACATCACGGTCACTGTAGCTACATCCCTGTTACTGTAGCTACATCCCTGTCACTGTAGCTACATCCCTGTCACTGTAGCTACATCCCTGTCACTGTAGCTACATTCCCTGTCACTGTAGCTACACCCCTGTCGCTGTAGCTACACCCCTGTCGCTGTAGCTACATCCCTGTCGCTGTAGCTACATCCCTGTCGCTGTAGCTACATCCCTGTCGCTGTAGATACATCCCTGTCACTGTAGATACATCCCTGTCACTGTAGATACATCCCTGTCATTGTAGATACATCCCTGTCACTGTAGCTACATCCCTGTTACTGTAGCTACATCCCTGTCACTGTAGATACATCCCTGTTACTGTAGCTACATCCCTGTCACTTTAGCTACATCCCTGTTACTGTAGATACATCCCTGTCACTGTAGATACATCCCTGTCACTGTAGATACATCCCTGTCACTGTAGCTACATCCCTGTTACTGTAGATACATCCCTGTTACTGTAGATACATCCCTGTTACTGTAGATACATCCCTGTTACTGTAGATACATCCCTGTTACTGTAGATACATCCCTGTTACTGTAGATACATCCCTGTTACTGTAGATACATCCCTGTTACTGTAGATACATCCCTGTCACTGTAGATACATCCCTGTTACTGTAGATACATCCCTGTTACTGTAGATACATCCCTGTTACTGTAGATACATCCCTGTTACTGTAGCTACATCCCTGTTACTGTAGCTACATCCCTGTCACTGTAGCTACATCCCTGTCACTGTAGATACATCCATGTCACTGTAGATACATCCCTGTCACTGTAGCAACATCCCTGTCACTGTAGCTACATCCCTGTCACTGTAGCTACATCCCTGTCACTGTAGCTACATCCCTGTTACTGTAGATACATCCATGTTACTGTAGATACATCCCTGCCACTGTAGCTACATCCCTGTCACTGTAGCTACATCCCTGTCACTGTAGCTACATCCTTGTCACTGTAGCTACATCCTTGTCACTGTAGCTACATCCCTGTCACTGTAGATACATCCCTGTTACTGTAGCTACATCCCTGTTACTGTAGATACATCCCTGTTACTGTAGATACATCCCTGTTACTGTAGATACATCCCTATTACTGTAGCTACATCCCTGTTACTGTAGATACATCCCTGTTACTGTAGATACATCCCTGTCACTGTAGCTACATTCCCTGTCACTGTAGCTACACCCCTGTCGCTGTAGCTACACCCTGTCGCTGTAGCTACATCCCTGTCGCTGTAGCTACATCCCTGTCGCTGTAGATACATCCCTGTCACTGTAGCTACATCCCTGTTACTGTAGATACATCCCTGTCACTGTAGATACATCCCTGTCACTGTAGCTACATCCCTGTCACTGTAGCTACATCCCTGTCACTGTAGCTACATCCCTGTTACTGTAGCTACATCCCTGTTACTGTAGCTACATCCCTGTCACTGTAGCTACATCCCTGTCACTGTAGCTACATCCCTGTTACTGTAGCTACAGTACATCACGGTCACTGTAGCTACATCCCTGTTACTGTAGCTACATCCCTGTTACTGTAGATACATCCCTGTCACTTTAGATACATCCCTGTCACTTTAGATACATCCCTGTCACTGTAGCTACATCCCTGTCACTGTAGCTACATCCTTGTCACTGTAGCTACATCCTTGTCACTGTAGCTACATCCCTGTTACTGTAGCTACATCCCTGTTACTGTAGCTACATCCCTGTTACTGTAGATACATCCCTGTTACTGTAGATACATCCCTGTTACTGTAGATACATCCCTGTTACTGTAGCTACATCCCTGTTACTGTAGCTACATCCCTGTTACTGTAGCTACATCCCTGTTACTGTAGCTACATCCCTGTTACTGTAGATACATCCCTGTTACTGTAGATACATCCCTGTTACTGTAGCTACATCCCTGTTACTGTAGCTACATCCCTGTCACTGTAGCTACATCCCTGTCACTGTAGCTACATCCCTGTCACTGTAGCTACATCCCTGTCACTGTAGCTACATCCCTGTCACTGTAGCTACATCCCTGTCACTGTAGCTACATCCCTGTTACTGTAGCTACATCCCTGTCACTGTAGCTACATCCCTGTCACTGTAGCTACATCCCTGTCACTGTAGCTACATCCCTGTCACTGTAGCTACATCCCTGTCACTGTAGCTACATCCCTGTCACTGTAGCTACATCCCTGTCACTGTAGCTACATCCCTGTCACTGTAGCTACATCCCTGTCGCTGTAGATACATCCCTGTCGCTGTAGATACATCCCTGTCACTGTAGATACATCCCTGTCATTGTAGATACATCCCTGTCACTGTAGCTACATCCCTGTTACTGTAGCTACATCCCTGTCACTGTAGATACATCCCTGTTACTGTAGCTACATCCCTGTCACTGTAGCTACATCCCTGTTACTGTAGATACATCCCTGTCACTGTAGATACATCCCTGTCACTGTAGATACATCCCTGTCACTGTAGCTACATCCCTGTTACTGTAGATACATCCCTGTTACTGTAGATACATCCCTGTTACTGTAGATACATCCCTGTTACTGTAGATACATCCCTGTTACTGTAGATACATCCCTGTTACTGTAGATACATCCCTGTTACTGTAGATACATCCCTGTTACTGTAGATACATCCCTGTCACTGTAGATACATCCCTGTTACTGTAGATACATCCCTGTTACTGTAGCTACATCCCTGTCACTGTAGCTACATCCCTGTTACTGTAGCTACATCCCTGTCACTGTAGCTACATCCCTGTTACTGTAGCTACATCCCTGTCACTGTAGCTACATCCCTGTCACTGTAGCTACATCCCTGTTACTGTAGCTACATCCCTGTCACTGTAGCTACATCCCTGTTACTGTAGATACATCCCTGTTACTGTAGATACATCCCTGTCACTGTAGCTACATCCCTGTCACTGTAGCTACATCCCTGTCACTGTAGCTACATCCCTGTCACTGTAGCTACATCCCTATCACTGTAGCTACATCCCTGTTACTGTAGCTACATCCCTGTTACTGTAGATACATCCCTGTCACTGTAGCTACATCCCTGTCACTGTAGCTACATCCCTGTTACTGTAGCTACAGTACATCACGGTCACTGTAGCTACATCCCTGTTACTGTAGCTACATCCCTGTCACTGTAGCTACATCCCTGTCACTGTAGCTACATCCCTGTCACTGTAGCTACATCCCTGTCACTGTAGCTACATTCCCTGTCACTGTAGCTACACCCCCTGTCGCTGTAGCTACATCCCTGTCGCTGTAGATACATCCCTGTCATTGTAGATACATCCCTGTCACTGTAGCTACATCCCTGTTACTGTAGCTACATCCCTGTCACTGTAGATACATCCCTGTTACTGTAGCTACATCCCTGTCACTTTAGCTACATCCCTGTTACTGTAGATACATCCCTGTCACTGTAGATACATCCCTGTCACTGTAGATACATCCATGTCACTGTAGATACATCCCTGTTACTGTAGATACATCCCTGTTACTGTAGATACATCCCTGTTACTGTAGCTACATCCCTGTTACTGTAGCTACATCCCTGTTACTGTAGCTACATCCCTGTTACTGTAGATACATCTCTGTTACTGTAGATACATCCCTGTTACTGTAGCTACATCCCTGTCACTGTAGCTACATCCCTGTCACTGTAGCTACATCCCTGTTACTGTAGATACATCCATGTTACTGTAGATACATCCCTGTCACTGTAGCTACATCCCTGTCACTGTAGCTACATCCCTGTTACTGTAGATACATCCCTGTCACTGTAGCTACATCCCTGTCACTGTAGCTACATCCCTGTCACTGTAGCTACATCCCTGTCACTGTAGCTACATCCCTGTTACTGTAGATACATCCATGTTACTGTAGATACATCCCTGCCACTGTAGCTACATCCCTGTCACTGTAGCTACATCCCTGTCACTGTAGCTACATCCTTGTCACTGTAGCTACATCCTTGTCACTGTAGCTACATCCCTGTCACTGTAGATACATCCCTGTTACTGTAGCTACATCCCTGTTACTGTAGATACATCCCTGTTACTGTAGCTACATCCCTGTTACTGTAGCTACATCCCTGTTACTGTAGCTACATCCCTGTTACTGTAGATACATCCCTGTTACTGTAGATACATCCCTATTACTGTAGCTACATCCCTGTTACTGTAGATACATCCCTGTTACTGTAGCTACATCCCTGCCACTGTAGCTACATCCCTGTCACTGTAGCTACATCCCTGTCACTGGTAGCTACATCCCTGTCACGTAGCTACATCCCTGTTACTGTAGCTACATCCCTGTCACTGTAGCTACATCCCTGTCACTGTAGCTACATCCCTGTCACTGTAGCTACTCCCGGCACTGCTAAGTACATCACGGTCACTGTAGCTACATCCCTGTTACTGTAGCTACATCCCTGTCACTGTAGCTACATCCCTGTCACTGTAGCTACATCCCTGTCACTGTAGCTACATTCCCTGTCACTGTAGCTACACCCCCTGTCGCTGTAGCTACACCCCCTGTCGCTGTAGCTACATCCCTGTCGCTGTAGCTACATCCCTGTCGCTGTAGCTACATCCCTGTCGCTGTAGATACATCCCTGTCACTGTAGATACATCCCTGTCACTGTAGATACATCCCTGTCATTGTAGATACATCCCTGTCACTGTAGCTACATCCCTGTTACTGTAGCTACATCCCTGTCACTGTAGATACATCCCTGTTACTGTAGCTACATCCCTGTCACTTTAGCTACATCCCTGTTACTGTAGATACATCCCTGTCACTGTAGATACATCCCTGTCACTGTAGATACATCCCTGTCACTGTAGCTACATCCCTGTTACTGTAGATACATCCCTGTTACTGTAGATACATCCCTGTTACTGTAGATACATCCCTGTTACTGTAGATACGTCCCTGTTACTGTAGATACATCCCTGTTACTGTAGATACATCCCTGTTACTGTAGATACATCCCTGTTACTGTAGATACATCCCTGTCACTGTAGATACATCCCTGTTACTGTAGATACATCCCTGTTACTGTAGATACATCCCTGTTACTGTAGATACATCCCTGTTACTGTAGCTACATCCCTGTTACTGTAGCTACATCCCTGTCACTGTAGCTACATCCCTGTCACTGTAGCTACATCCCTGTCACTGTAGATACATCCATGTCACTGTAGATACATCCCTGTCACTGTAGCAACATCCCTGTCACTGTAGCTACATCCCTGTCACTGTAGCTACATCCCTGTCACTGTAGCTACATCCTGTTACTGTAGATACATCCATGTTACTGTAGATACATCCCTGCCACTGTAGCTACATCCCTGTCACTGTAGCACATCCCTGTCACTGTAGCTACATCCTTGTCACTGTAGCTACATCCTTGTCACTGTAGCTACATCCTGTCACGTAGATACATCCCTGTTCTGTAGCTACATCCCTGTTACTGTAGATACATCCCTGTTACTGTAGATACATCCCTGTTACTGTAGATACATCCCTATTACTGTAGCTACATCCCTGTTACTGGTAGATACATCCCTGTTACTGTAGATACATCCCTGTCACTGTAGCTACATTCCCTGTCACTGTAGCTACACCCCCTGTCGCTGTAGCTACACCCCTGTCGCTGTAGCTACATCCCTGTCGCTGTAGCTACATCCCCTGTCGCTGTAGATACATCCCTGTCACTGTAGCTACATCCCTGTTACTGTAGATACATCCCTGTCACTGTAGATACATCCCTGTCACTGTAGCTACATCCCTGTCACTGTAGCTACATCCCTGTCACTGTAGCTACATCCCTGTTACTGTAGCTACATCCCTGTTACTGTAGCTACATCCCTGTCACTGTAGCTACATCCCTGTCACTGTAGCTACATCCCTGTTACTGTAGCTACAGTACATCACGGTCACTGTAGCTACATCCCTGTTACTGTAGCTACATCCCTGTTACTGTAGATACATCCCTGTCACTTTAGATACATCCCTGTCACTTTAGATACATCCCTGTCACTGTAGCTACATCCCTGTCACTGTAGCTACATCCTTGTCACTGTAGCTACATCCTTGTCACTGTAGCTACATCCCTGTCACTGTAGATACATCCCTGTTACTGTAGCTACATCCCTGTTACTGTAGCTACATCCCTGTTACTGTAGATACATCCCTGTTACTGTAGATACATCCCTGTTACTGTAGATACATCCCTGTTACTGTAGCTACATCCCTGTTACTGTAGCTACATCCCTGTTACTGTAGCTACATCCCTGTCACTGTAGCTACATCCCTGTCACTGTAGCTACATCCCTGTCACTGTAGCTACATCCCTGTTACTGTAGATACATCCATGTTACTGTAGATACATCCCTGTCACTGTAGCTACATCCCTGTCACTGTAGCTACATCCCTGTTACTGTAGATACATCCTGTCACTGTAGCTACATCCCTGTCACTGTAGCTACATCTCTGTTACTGTAGCTACATCCCTGTTACTGTAGATACATCCCTGTCACTGTAGCTAATCCCTGTCACTGTAGATACATCCCTGTTACTGTAGCTACAGTACATCACGGTCACTGTAGCTACATCCCTGTTACTGTAGCTACATCCCTGTCACTGTAGCTACATCCCTGTCACTGTAGCTACATCCCTGTCACTGTAGCTACATTCCCTGTCACTGTAGCTACACCCCCTGTCGCTGTAGCTACATCCCTGTCGCTGTAGATACATCCCTGTCACTGTAGATACATCCCTGTCATTGTAGATACATCCCTGTCACTGTAGCTACATCCCTGTTACTGTAGCTACATCCCTGTCACTGTAGATACATCCCTGTTACTGTAGCTACATCCCTGTCACTTTAGCCACATCCCTGTTACTGTAGATACATCCCTGTCACTGTAGCTACATCCCTGTCACTGTAGATACATCCATGTCACTGTAGATACATCCCTGTTACTGTAGATACATCCCTGTTACTGTAGATACATCCCTGTTACTGTAGCTACATCCCTGTTACTGTAGCTACATCCCTGTTACTGTAGATACATCCCTGTTACTGTAGATACATCCCTATTACTGTAGCTACATCCCTGTTTACTGTAGATACATCCCTGTTACTGTAGATACATCCCTGCCACTGTAGCTACATCCCTGTCACTGTAGCTACATCCCTGTCACTGTAGCTACATCCCTGTCACTGTAGCTACATCCCTGTCACTGTAGCTACATCCCTGTTACTGTAGCTACATCCCTGTCACTGTAGCTACATCCCTGTCACTGTAGCTACATCCCTGTTACTGTAGCTACAGTACATCACGGTCACTGTAGCTACATCCCTGTTACTGTAGCTACATCCCTGTCACTGTAGCTACATCCCTGTCACTGTAGCTACATCCCTGTCACTGTAGCTACATTCCCTGTCACTGTAGCTACATCCCTGTCACTGTAGCTACATCCCTGTCACTGTAGCTACATCCCTGTCACTGTAGCTACATCCCTGTCACTGTAGCTACATCACGGTCACTGTAGCTACATCCCTGTTACTGTAGCTACATCCCTGTCACTGTAGCTACATCCCTGTCACTGTAGCTACATCCCTGTCACTGTAGCTACATTCCCTGTCACTGTAGCTACACCCCCTGTCGCTGTAGCTACATCCCTGTCGCTGTAGCTACATCCCTGTCGCTGTAGCTACATCCCTGTCGCTGTAGATACATCCCTGTCACTGTAGATACATCCCTGTCACTGTAGATACATCCCTGTCATTGTAGATACATCCCTGTCACTGTAGCTACATCCCTGTTACTGTAGCTACATCCCTGTCACTGTAGATACATCCCTGTTACTGTAGCTACATCCCTGTCACTTTAGCTACATCCCTGTTACTGTAGATACATCCCTGTCACTGTAGATACATCCCTGTCACTGTAGATACATCCCTGTCACTGTAGCTACATCCCTGTTACTGTAGATACATCCCTGTTACTGTAGATACATCCCTGTTACTGTAGATACATCCCTGTTACTGTAGATACGTCCCTGTTACTGTAGATACATCCCTGTTACTGTAGATACATCCCTGTTACTGTAGATACATCCCTGTTACTGTAGATGCATCCCTGTCACTGTAGATACATCCCTGTTACTGTAGATACATCCCTGTTACTGTAGATACATCCCTGTTACTGTAGCTACATCCCTGTTACTGTAGCTACATCCATGTCACTGTAGCTACATCCCTGTTACTGTAGCTACATCCCTGTCACTGTAGCTACATCCCTGTCACTGTAGATACATCCATGTCACTGTAGATACATCCCTGTTACTGTAGATACATCCCTGTTACTGTAGCTACATCCCTGTCACTTTAGCCACATCCCTGTTACTGTAGATACATCCCTGTCATTGTAGCTACATCCCTGTCACTGTAGATACATCCATGTCACTGTAGATACATCCCTGTTACTGTAGATACATCCCTGTTACTGTAGATACATCCCTGTTACTGTAGCTACATCCCTGCCACTGTAGCTACATCCCTGTCACTGTAGCTACATCCCTGTCACTGTAGCTACATCCTTGTCACTGTAGCTACATCCTTGTCACTGTAGCTACATCCCTGTCACTGTAGATACATCCCTGTTACTGTAGCTACATCCCTGTTACTGTAGATACATCCCTGTTACTGTAGATACATCCCTGTTACTGTAGCTACATCCCTGTTACTGTAGCTACATCCCTGTTACTGTAGATACATCCCTGTTACTGTAGATACATCCCTATTACTGTAGCTACATCCCTGTTACTGTAGATACATCCCTGTTACTGTAGCTACATCCCTGCCACTGTAGCTACATCCCTGTCACTGTAGCTACATCCCTGTCACTGTAGCTACATCCCTGTCACTGTAGCTACATCCCTGTTACTGTAGCTACATCCCTGTCACTGTAGCTACATCCCTGTCACTGTAGCTACATCCCTGTTACTGTAGCTACAGTACATCACGGTCACTGTAGCTACATCCCTGTTACTGTAGCTACATCCCTGTCACTGTAGCTACATCCCTGTCACTGTAGCTACATCCCTGTCACTGTAGCTACATTCCCTGTCACTGTAGCTACACCCCCTGTCGCTGTAGCTACACCCCCTGTCGCTGTAGCTACATCCCTGTCGCTGTAGCTACATCCCTGTCGCTGTAGCTACATCCCTGTCCGCTGTAGATACATCCCTGTCACTGTAGATACATCCCTGTCACTGTAGATACATCCCTGTCATTGTAGATACATCCCTGTCACTGTAGCTACATCCCTGTTACTGTAGCTACATCCCTGTCACTGTAGATACATCCCTGTTACTGTAGCTACATCCCTGTCACTTTAGCTACATCCCTGTTACTGTAGATACATCCCTGTCACTGTAGATACATCCCTGTCACTGTAGATACATCCCTGTCACTGTAGCTACATCCCTGTTACTGTAGATACATCCCTGTTACTGTAGATACATCCCTGTTACTGTAGATACATCCCTGTTACTGTAGATACGTCCCTGTTACTGTAGATACATCCATGTTACTGTAGATACATCCCTGTTACTGTAGATACATCCCTGTTACTGTAGATACATCCCTGTCACTGTAGATACATCCCTGTTACTGTAGATACATCCCTGTTACTGTAGATACATCCCTGTTACTGTAGATACATCCCTGTTACTGTAGCTACATCCCTGTTACTGTAGCTACATCCCTGTCACTGTAGCTACATCCCTGTCACTGTAGATACATCCATGTCACTGTAGATACATCCCTGTCACTGTAGCAACATCCCTGTCACTGTAGCTACATCCCTGTCACTGTAGCTACATCCCTGTCACTGTAGCTACATCCCTGTTACTGTAGATACATCCATGTTACTGTAGATACATCCCTGCCACTGTAGCTACATCCCTGTCACTGTAGCTACATCCCTGTCACTGTAGCTACATCCTTGTCACTGTAGCTACATCCTTGTCACTGTAGCTACATCCCTGTCACTGTAGATACATCCCTGTTACTGTAGCTACATCCCTGTTACTGTAGATACATCCCTGTTACTGTAGATACATCCCTGTTACTGTAGATACATCCATATTACTGTAGCTACATCCCTGTTACTGTAGATACATCCCTGTTACTGTAGATACATCCCTGTCACTGTAGCTACATTCCCTGTCACTGTAGCTACACCCCCTGTCGCTGTAGCTACACCCCTGTCGCTGTAGCTACATCCCTGTCGCTGTAGCTACATCCCTGTCGCTGTAGATACATCCCTGTCACTGTAGCTACATCCCTGTTACTGTAGATACATCCCTGTCACTGTAGATACATCCCTGTCACTGTAGCTACATCCCTGTCACTGTAGCTACATCCCTGTCACTGTAGCTACATCCCTGTTACTGTAGCTACATCCCTGTTACTGTAGCTACATCCCTGTCACTGTAGCTACATCCCTGTCACTGTAGCTACATCCCTGTTACTGTAGCTACAGTACATCACGGTCACTGTAGCTACATCCCTGTTACTGTAGCTACATCCCTGTTACTGTAGATACATCCCTGTCACTTTAGATACATCCCTGTCACTTTAGATACATCCCCTGTCACTGTAGCTACATCCCTGTCACTGTAGCTACATCCTTGTCACTGTAGCTACATCCTTGTCACTGTAGCTACATCCCTGTTACTGTAGCTACATCCCTGTTACTGTAGCTACATCCCTGTTACTGTAGATACATCCCTGTTACTGTAGATACATCCCTGTTACTGTAGATACATCCCTGTTACTGTAGCTACATCCCTGTCACTGTAGCTACATCCCTGTCACTGTAGCTACATCCCTGTCACTGTAGCTACATCCCTGTTACTGTAGATACATCCATGTTACTGTAGATACATCCCTGTCACTGTAGCTACATCCCTGTCACTGTAGCTACATCCCTGTTACTGTAGATACATCCCTGTCACTGTAGCTACATCCCTGTCACTGTAGCTACATCTCTGTTACTGTAGCTACATCCCTGTTACTGTAGATACATCCCTGTCACTGTAGCTACATCCCTGTCACTGTAGATACATCCCTGTTACTGTAGCTACAGTACATCACGGTCACTGTAGCTACATCCCTGTTACTGTAGCTACATCCCTGTCACTGTAGCTACATCCCTGTCACTGTAGCTACATCCCTGTCACTGTAGCTACATTCCCTGTCACTGTAGCTACACCCCCTGTCGCTGTAGCTACATCCCTGTCGCTGTAGATACATCCCTGTCACTGTAGATACATCCCTGTCATTGTAGATACATCCCTGTCACTGTAGCTACATCCCTGTTACTGTAGCTACATCCCTGTCACTGTAGATACATCCCTGTTACTGTAGCTACATCCCTGTCACTTTAGCCACATCCCTGTTACTGTAGATACATCCCTGTCACTGTAGCTACATCCCTGTCACTGTAGATACATCCATGTCACTGTAGATACATCCCTGTTACTGTAGATACATCCCTGTTACTGTAGATACATCCCTGTTACTGTAGCTACATCCCTGTTACTGTAGATACATCCCTGTTACTGTAGATACATCCCTGTTACTGTAGATACATCCCTATTACTGTAGCTACATCCCTGTTACTGTAGATACATCCCTGTTACTGTAGATACATCCCTGCCACTGTAGCTACATCCCTGTCACTGTAGCTACATCCCTGTCACTGTAGCTACATCCCTGTCACTGTAGCTACATCCCTGTCACTGTAGCTACATCCCTGTTACTGTAGCTACATCCCTGTCACTGTAGCTACATCCCTGTCACTGTAGCTACATCCCTGTTACTGTAGCTACAGTACATCACGGTCACTGTAGCTACATCCCTGTTACTGTAGCTACATCCCTGTCACTGTAGCTACATCCCTGTCACTGTAGCTACATCCCTGTCACTGTAGCTACATTCCCTGTCACTGTAGCTACATCCCTGTCACTGTAGCTACATCCCTGTCACTGTAGCTACATCCCTGTCACTGTAGCTACATCCCTGTCACTGTAGCTACATCACGGTCACTGTAGCTACATCCCTGTTACTGTAGCTACATCCCTGTCACTGTAGCTACATCCCTGTCACTGTAGCTACATCCCTGTCACTGTAGCTACATTCCCTGTCACTGTAGCTACACCCCCTGTCGCTGTAGCTACATCCCTGTCGCTGTAGCTACATCCCTGTCGCTGTAGCTACATCCCTGTCGCTGTAGATACATCCCTGTCACTGTAGATACATCCCTGTCACTGTAGATACATCCCTGTCATTGTAGATACATCCCTGTCACTGTAGCTACATCCCTGTTACTGTAGCTACATCCCTGTCACTGTAGATACATCCCTGTTACTGTAGCTACATCCCTGTCACTTTAGCTACATCCCTGTTACTGTAGATACATCCCTGTCACTGTAGATACATCCCTGTCACTGTAGATACATCCCTGTCACTGTAGCTACATCCCTGTTACTGTAGATACATCCCTGTTACTGTAGATACATCCCTGTTACTGTAGATACATCCCTGTTACTGTAGATACGTCCCTGTTACTGTAGATACATCCCTGTTACTGTAGATACATCCCTGTTACTGTAGATACATCCCTGTTACTGTAGATACATCCCTGTCACTGTAGATACATCCCTGTTACTGTAGATACATCCCTGTTACTGTAGATACATCCCTGTTACTGTAGCTACATCCCTGTTACTGTAGCTACATCCCTGTCACTGTAGCTACATCCCTGTTACTGTAGCTACATCCCTGTCACTGTAGCTACATCCCTGTCACTGTAGATACATCCATGTCACTGTAGATACATCCCTGTTACTGTAGATACATCCCTGTTACTGTAGCTACATCCCTGTCACTTTAGCCACATCCCTGTTACTGTAGATACATCCCTGTCATTGTAGCTACATCCCTGTCACTGTAGATACATCCATGTCACTGTAGATACATCCCTGTTACTGTAGATACATCCCTGTTACTGTAGATACATCCCTGTTACTGTAGCTACATCCCTGTTACTGTAGCTACATCCCTGTTACTGTAGATACATCCCTGTTACTGTAGATACATCCCTATTACTGTAGCTACATCCCTGTTACTGTAGCTACATCCCTGTCACTGTAGCTACATCCCTGTCACTGTAGCTACATCCCTGTCACTGTAGCTACATCCCTGTCACTGTAGCTACATCACGGTCACTGTAGCTACATCCCTGTTACTGTAGCTACATCCCTGTCACTGTAGCTACATCCCTGTCACTGTAGCTACATCCCTGTCACTGTAGCTACATTCTCTGTCACTGTAGCTACACCCCCTGTCGCTGTAGCTACACCCCCTGTCGCTGTAGCTACATCCCTGTCGCTGTAGCTACATCCCTGTCGCTGTAGCTACATCCCTGTCGCTGTAGATACATCCCTGTCGCTGTAGATACATCCCTGTCGCTGTAGATACATCCCTGTCATTGTAGATACATCCCTGTCACTGTAGCTACATCCCTGTTACTGTAGCTACATCCCTGTCACTGTAGATACATCCCTGTTACTGTAGCTACATCCCTGTCACTTTAGCTACATCCCTGTTACTGTAGATACATCCCTGTCACTGTAGATACATCCCTGTCACTGTAGATACATCCCTGTCACTGTAGCTACATCCCTGTTACTGTAGATACATCCCTGTTACTGTAGATACATCCCTGTTACTGTAGATACATCCCTGTTACTGTAGATACGTCCCTGTTACTGTAGATACATCCCTGTTACTGTAGATACATCCCTGTTACTGTAGATACATCCCTGTTACTGTAGATACATCCCTGTCACTGTAGATACATCCCTGTTACTGTAGATACATCCCTGTTACTGTAGATACATCCCTGTTACTGTAGCTACATCCCTGTTACTGTAGCTACATCCCTGTCACTGTAGCTACATCCCTGTTACTGTAGCTACATCCCTGTCACTGTAGCTACATCCCTGTCACTGTAGCTACATCCCTGTTACTGTAGATACATCCATGTCACTGTAGCTACATCCCTGTTACTGTAGATACATCCATGTTACTGTAGATACATTCATGTCACTGTAGCTACATCCCTGTCACTGTAGCTACATCCCTGTCACTGTAGCTACATCCCTGTCACTGTAGCTACATCCCTATCACTGTAGCTACATCCCTGTTACTGTAGCTACATCCCTGTTACTGTAGATACATCCCTGTCACTGTAGCTACATCCCTGTCACTGTAGCTACATCCCTGTTACTGTAGCTACAGTACATCACGGTCACTGTAGCTACATCCCTGTTACTGTAGATACATCCCTGTCACTTTAGATACATCCCTGTCACTGTAGCTACATCCCTGTCACTGTAGCTACATCCTTGTCACTGTAGCTACATCCCTGTCACTGTAGCTACATCCCTGTCACTGTAGCTACATCCCTGTCACTGTAGCTACATCCCTGTCACTGTAGATACATTCCCTGTCACTGTAGATACATCCCTGTCACTGTAGCTACATTCCCTGTCACTGTAGATACATCCCTGTTACTGTAGCTACATCCCTGTCACTTTAGCTACATCCCTGTCACTGTAGATACATCCCTGTCACTGTAGATACATCCCTGTCACTGTAGCTACATCCCTGTTACTGTAGATACATCCCTGTTACTGTAGCTACATCCCTGTTACTGTAGATACATCCCTGTTACTGTAGATACATCCCTGTCACTGTAGATACATCCCTGTTACTGTAGCTACATCCCTGTTACTGTAGATACATCCCTGTTACTGTAGATACATCCCTGTTACTGTAGATACATCCCTGTCACTGTAGCTACATCCCTGTTACTGTAGATACATCCCTGTTACTGTAGCTACATCCCTGTTACTGTAGATACATCCCTGTTACTGTAGCTACATCCCTGTTACTGTAGATACATCCCTATTACTGTAGATACATCCCTGTCACTGTAGCTACATCCCTGTTACTGTAGATACATCCCTGTTACTGTAGATACATCCCTATTACTGTAGATACATCCCTGTTACTGTAGCTACATCCCTGTTTGTGTGTCAGTGATACAGGGCAGTCTTACAGTATAACAGGGCAGCCACAGAGGGGAAGTTGAGTTGACCTTCAGGTGTGAACTGAATGAAGGAACCGAGCCATACAGTACTATACAGGGGGTTGGGGCGGCTGCCTTGGGTGCATTGAACAGGCCTACAGTAGTGCAGGACGAGGGCGTGTGTGTGTGTGTGTGTCAGGGGAGCTTTTATGGTGACCTTCAAGTGTGAACCCCAACTTTCCCTCATGGCCTCACTCACACTCACTTCATTACTCCCCTGTAAACCACGCTAATCACCAGCTCTGGCCCTCTCCCTCCCTCTGTCTGTATCATGTATCATGGTGGGGTGCTGTGATCTCTGCCTGCCACACTACACTTAAGGGAACCAAGAGCTTAGCTCTGCTCAGTGTCTCTCGCACGCATGCATGGCGCCACCAGCAGCTCTGTTCAGTATCCACCAATGACATGGTTCCTTGCCACAATCAGCAGTCATGAATTAGTCAAACGTAAAACACATAATAAGAGCCTACTCTAACTGTACTGTTATGGAGGGACAGTACTTAGTGTT
Source organism: Oncorhynchus kisutch (assembly GCF_002021735.2). NCBI lineage: Eukaryota > Metazoa > Chordata > Actinopteri > Salmoniformes > Salmonidae > Oncorhynchus > Oncorhynchus kisutch. The sequence goes on along the minus strand of NC_034199.2, from coordinate 29,394,923 downwards.
GGGAACCCGTGGGCCTGTACTGACTGATTCATGGTGAGAGTAGTAGTGTACTGTATACTTACGTGACTCTGCACTGAGCTGCAGTAGGATGTCTATGGGGGTCTGCAGCCTCTTCTTTCCCCCTCAGAGCAGGGCTAAGAGGACAGACACTCCCCCATACTGCAGAAACAGCCCCCTGACATCCACACACACCAGGTCACTGTGGAGGGAGTAGCATGTCAGCTGGGGGAGAGGAGAGAAATAGCCCTTAGATCCTACAGACAACACACAGACACCCTGGACACTACCACTGAGACCCAACCAGGCTCCCACCCCCATCTCTGCTACCAACACTTATCCCATCCAAGCTGGCGGCTCACTTAACCCTAACCCTAGTATTTGGTCACCTACAAACATTTGGTCACCTACAAACAAGCAAGATTTCTGGAAAAATGTTCTATAGGATTGAGGTCAGCGCTTTGATGGCCACTCCAGTACCTTGATGTTGTTGTCCTTAAGCCATTTTGCCACAACTTTGGAAGTATGCTTGAGGTCACTGTCCATTTGGAAGACCCATTTGCGACCAAGCTTTAACTTCCTGATTGATGTCTTAAGATGTTGCTTCAATATATCCACATAATTTTCCTGCCTCATGATGTCATCTATTTTGTGAAGTGCACCAGTCCCTCCTGCAGCAAAGCACCACAACAACATGATGCTGCCACCCCTGTGCTTCACGGTTGGGATGGTGTTCTTCGGCTTGCAAGCCTCCCCTTTATCCTCCAAACATAACAATGGTCATTATGGCCAAACAGTTCTATTTTTCTTTCATCAGACCAGAGGACATTTCTCCAAAAAGCACGACCTTTGTCCCCATCTGCAGTTGCAAACCGTAGTCTGGCTTTTTTTATGCCGGTTTTGGAGCAGTGGCTTCTTCCTTGCTGAGCGGCATCTTCCTTCCGGCCTTTCAGGTTATGTCGATATAGGACTTGTTTTACTGTGGATATAGATCGTTTTGTACCTGTTTCCTCCAGTATCTTCACAAGGTCCTTTGTGGTTGTTCTGGGATTGATTTGCACTTTTCACACCAAAGTATGTTCATCTCTAGGAGACAGAACGTCTCTCCTTCCTGAGCGGTATGGCGGCTGGTGGTTCCATGGTGTTTATACTTGTGTACTATTGTTTGTACAGAGGAACGTGGTACCATCAGGCGTTTGGAAATTGCTCCCAAGGATGAACCAGACTTTTTTTTTTCTGAGGTCTTGGCTGATTTCTTTAGATTTTCCCATGATGTCAAGCAAAGAGGCACTGAGTTTGAAGGTAGGCCTTGAGATACATCCACAGGTACACCTCCAATTGACTCAATTAGCCTATCAGAAGCTTCTAAAGCCATGACATAATTTTCTAGAATTTCCCAAGCTGTTTCAAGGCAGTCAACTTAGTGTATGTAAACTTCTGACCCACTGGAATTGTGATACAGTGAATTATAAGTGAAATAGTCTGTCTGTAAACAATTGTTGGAAAAATTACTTGTGTCATGTACAAAGTAGATGTCCTAACCAACTTGCCGAAACTATAGTTTGTTAGTGGTTGAGTGGTTGAAAAACGAGTTTTAATGACTCCAACCTAAGTGTATGTAAACTTCCGACTTCAACTGTATATACTCCACTTTAGACACCCCACCTTCTCTCCAATCCTTACATTTTATGGTTCGACAGGAAGAGGGTAACAGGATAATATAACCATTATTTCTCCCTTCAGGGGATCTGACTTAACCTCCTGACCTCAACCCCTCCTTCGCCTAATCCACAGATGTCTTCTCATTTCACCTATCGCACTCCCGTGACTCTCTCCCGTCCACCCAGCACATTCCACAGCCACTCTGTCTTTATACAGATCTCACTCCTTTATATACTATGCGTCTGATCTATCATGTCTTTAACATCTCAATGTTCAAAGTTTAGCCCGAATCCAACACACATTTGAGATCAGTTAACAGCTCTGTTTAAAGCCTACTGGAGGTGACACTGAATGTGGCCCTGACAAAAGCGGAAGTCTAGACTCATACATCTCTGCCCTTCACGTCTCTCTCTCCCCCTCCCTCCCTCTGTCTCTCCCCCTTCCTCCCTCTCTCCCCCTCCCTCCCTCCCTCCCTCTGTCTCTCTCCCCCTCCCTCCCTCTGTCTCTCTCCCCCTCCCTCCCTCTGTCTCTCTCCCCCTCCCTCCCTCTGTCTCTCTCCCCCTCCCTCCCTCTGTCTCCCTCCCCCTCCCTCCCTGTCTCTCTCCCCCTCCCTCCCTGTCTCTCTCCCCCTTCCTCCCTCTCTCTCTCTCCCCCTCCCTCCCTCTCTCTCTCTCCCCCTCCCTCCCTCTGTCTCTCTCCCCCTCCCTCCCTCTGTCTCTCTCCCCCTCCCTCCCTCCCACTCGTGTTGGTCCTATGTTTCATGAGCTGAAATAAACAATCCGAGAAATGTTCCATACGCATAAAAAGCTTATTTCTCTAAAATGTTTTGTACAAAGTGTTTAGATCCCTCTTAGTGAGCATTTCCATCCACATGACAGGTGTGGCATATCAAGAAGCTGATTAAACAGCATGATCATTACACAGGTGCACCTTGTGTTGGGGACAATAAAAGGCCACTCTAAAATGTGCAGTTTTGCCACACAACACAATGCCACAGATGTCTCAAGTTTTGAGGAAGCGTGCAATTGGCATGCTGACTGCAGGAATGTCCACCAGAGCCGTTGCCAGAGAATGTAATGTTAATTTCCCTACCATAAGCGGCCTCCAAAATCGTTTTAGAGAATTTGTCAGTACGTCCAACCGGCCTCACAACCGCTGACCACGAGTAACCATGCCAGCCCAGGACCTCCACCTCTGGCTTCATCACATGCGGGATTGTCTGAGACCAACCACCCGGACAGCTGATGAAACTGTGGGTTTGAACAACCAAAGAATTGCTGCACAAACTGCCAGAAACCGTCCCAGGGAAACTCATCTGCATGTTCGTCATCCTCACCATGGTCTTGACCTGACTGCAGTTTTGGTGTCATAATCGATTTCAGTGGGCAAATGCTCACCTTCGATGGCCACCGGCAGACTGGAGAAGTGTGCCCTTCGCGGATGAATCCTCGTTTCAACTGTACAGGGCAGATGGGAGCGTGTATGGCGAGTGGTTAACCGATGTTAACGTTGTGAACAGAGTGCCCCATGGTGGAGGTGGGGTTATGGTATGGGCAGGCATAAGTCACAGACAACAAAGACAATTGCATTTTACCGTGATGAGATCCTGAGGCCCATTGTCGTGCCATTAATCCGCCGCAATCCCCTCATGTTCCAACATAATAATGCACGGCCCCATGTCGCAAGGATCTGTACACACTTCCTGGAAGCTGAAAAATGTCTGCATACTCACCAGATATGTCACCCATTGAGCATGTTTGGGATGCTCTGGATTGATGTGTACGGCAGCGTGTTCCAGTTCCCGCCAATATCCAGCAACTTTGTACAGTCATTGAAGTGGAGTGGGACAACATTCAACAGGCCACAATCAACAGCCTGATTAACTCTATGTGAAGGAGATGTGTCGCGCTGTATGAGGCAAATGGTGGTCACACCAGATACTGACTGGTTTTCTGATCCAAGGTATCTGTGACCAACAGATGCATATCTATATTCCCAGGCATGTGAAATCCATAGTTTAGGAGCTAATGAATTTATTTCAATTGAATGATTTCCTTAATTAATTGTAAAGCAGTCAAATCCTTGAAATTGTTGCATGTTGCGTTTATATTTTGGTTCAGTGTATGTATAGTGGACGTATAAAGTGACCCAGTAGGGGAAATAGATCTAACGATGCACTTAGCTGATCTCGGAGTGGTCTGAGGCAGTTGGTAAATAACAAGCGCTTTCAAGTGCAACTTCAGAAACAAAGGATGAACTTAGCCTTAAGATGCTTTTGGGAAACTGGGCCATGGTTTCGGAGAAGACATGTTTATGAGGCCTGTGTCACTGATGCTCTCCAGACACACAGGACTGTGCAGTCTGTGACTGGCTTGGCCAGGGGGGTGGGGGACTGGGCTGGAGGGTTACACCAGGGAACACCAGAAACCCCCTGACCCAAAGCCTGCCTGCCTCTCTCTCTCTGGTCCAAACCAATTTATGGGTCTGCGTTTCCAGAAAACATCGTAAGCAAAATGTGGCGAGAGATATTATACGGCTCTGATGCAGACAGTTTTTTTATTAGTTCAGAAATGTTTAAAAGCTTTTTGGGCCAGATACCGTTGTCTGACATGATAACATCATTTTGAAGAAATATTCTTCCAATATGAACAAACCAATTTAATGTCCATTCAGATATAGAACTGAGCCAACCTGGCAGAGAGCTTGCCCTGTGGGGTTTAGGTCTGGGTTGCTGCTATAAACTTGCTTACCAATGTATTTTTGAAAAGCATGATACAAATAAAAAGTGATTGGTTGGTTGTTTGATTAATGGAAAGGGGGGCTGCTGGGGTCCTGCTGCTGGGTCGGAGCCCTGGATACCTCTTCACCAGACGGCGCAGAGTGGATGACAGAGCCACGGGCTGCATACACAGAAGCACACAAAGTCACAAATACAAATGCACCCACACACACAGTCAGTGGGAGACCAGCGTTGTAATTAAATCCACAGAGATTGTTTCTGACCTGTTTCTGGTTCAAACTCAACATGTTGCAGTAATACTACACCATGTGATTCCAGTTTAAACATCAAGCATGTCAAATAGCTGCCCTGACACTGCCTGACAAACACACACAGACACACGCACAGACACACACGTTTCAGTTCTGCGTTGCGTTGGATCCGGGATGGCATCTATGCTGGTTGTTGACTCACTGGGCTGGGCATGTTTTCATTGAGAACCAGACAGAGATGCTGGGGCCCATTCTATCCAGCAGGGTCTGAGCCTCTGTCAGTGAGATGTCTGTTCCCCAGCCACACACACAGCCTGTTCTAATGTACCCCACACTAATAAACCACATACTGGCCAGGCCAGCACAGGACACAGTCCAACACAAAGGATTTCATAAAATAATGTTGAAACTCAACTGGACGTTAAATCAAAGGCTTTCTCACAGCTGGGAGGAGAATATGGTCTTATGTTGTTTGTGGCGTTGTGTAGTGTTGTGTAATACCTGTGTGCTGTTGTCTATCTCTCTCAGGCTCCATTATATAAACTTGATCAGGGACAGGGTGACAGAGGGGTATGATGATGCAGAGACCTGCTGCAGCTGCTCTACCAACAGAGGCAACACCTAGAGACAGGACAACACAATATCAACAAAACAAAACCAACAACATAACAATACAAACACAACATAAACCTCAAAACAGAGGATCAACACAAAGCCTGGGACATCATAACAGCATAAACACATGGCTAAATAACAAAAACAACTACCAACCCCCTGGCCTAGTCCAGTCCTCCCTCCCACCTTAGAGCACCTGTCGAGAGAGACAGCTGGAGACGTGTGCTGCTGACCCAAGGCTGTCCAGCGGTCTCTTGCTACTGGAGGAAATACCTGTCCATCTAGAACTCAGTCCAATAGCAATGCCTGCAGCCTGAGAGGGGCAGGGCTTGCACTGCCATGCAGAATGAGACAACCAGAAACACTCATTGTCATCATCATCATCATTATTATGTATGGTTGGGGCAGTGGTATCCAAAGTCGGGGTCGTGACCCTGCAGTGGGGAGGCCAATTTTTAACTATCCTTTTTTTGTGCAGGGGAAAAAAATGTACAGACTTAGGCCTATGGGACAATTTACAAAAGTTTTTGAGAAAGATATAATTTCAATCATTTGTTTTCATTTCATTTTGATAAGAGATGAAAATGCAATGAATTGAAGGTTATTTGATGATGTAAAAATCTACATATACAGATTTTAATGTTGTGTTATTAGATTTGGGATGGGGTTGCAAAAACATTTTGGGGAAAAAATGATTCCAGAAAGTCTGGGATCCCTGCTGAAAAAGAATAGCACTGTGTGATTCTGACTATATTCACACACTGCACTTCAAGTGTGTGTGTGTACCTCCTCATGCTCTAGCAGTCTGTTTTCTGTCCTGGAGCTGGGCCGACCACTGTTGCTAGCTCAAACGCTATGCCTGTAGTTGTTCGTAAATGTGCAGCATCTTCTGGTAGTACTGTCCCATCACTGAGGGGCAGGAGGAAGAGGGGACAGGGGATGATAGCTGCTGCCTCACCTCTCTCCCCCTGCGTTGGTGACAGCCTGGAACAGCTCCGTTGTAACCTCTCATCTTCCTGGTGGTTCGTCTAGACCTGGGGGACTTCACCACTCTCTGCTGCTCAACATGTTAGTGTCTTCCACTCAGCCCAGCTGCTTTCTGCTCTGTAGATACTTAGCGATCATATGCCAATAGTTAGCTTAATAGTTAGCTATGGCATGTTCAGTCACTGCATGTACGTGCAAAACCTAGTAGTATGTCTATATAACTAGATAGCTAGTTTTGCTTGTTCCCTTGGTAACGAGTGATCCAGCTAGCTAAATAATAAAGCTAAGCAGGCAAACTAACCCGTTTCCTCTCCAGATATTTTATTTTCAGCCTCTAAATAGTAACGTCCACATCGCTCTCTGACGATTCGTTGCTCATCTTGAGGTTCCACACATATGGATGGTTGTTCAACAAACTCCAAAACAAAATCATAGTCAACAAGTTGTTTGTTTGAATTCTGTGCATTTTTGATAAACCGGAATTGAAAAACATTATTTCGTCCTGAGGAGGGCGCCATTACACAACCATTCTGACATTGTGCTGTCAGGGACGGTCACTGCTGGGATGAATCTATCAACATGCTGTCAATTTATAAACTCACATGCATAGGCTACATTCAGATACTGTTAAGACCAGCTATCCCTTGCCTCAGAATTATGTAAAATTGTAGCATTAGTTCCCCACACAGATGGTATTTAGCAGGTTAAAGGTGAGATACGATTCATACTGTATGAATCATAGAATACCTCATCTCTACCCTGCTATACTGTAGACACCATCTGGGTGTGGAGGTAGGAACCACAGTTTGATGGAACTGAACCTTCAGAGGGGAGGCACGTTCAATAAAACCATGCCATCCCCTCTTTCTAGCATCATTGTATCACATTCTCATTTTAAAACTATACAATTTTGTTATCAATTTAAAAAACAAATCTCCTTACATTTGCATCACAAAAAATGCCCTGTGGTCCTACAGTAAAGAAAATATGTGCTATTCTAAGTGTATGAGTGGGAGTAAAATAACGAGTTTTCCAGCACTTCCTGTGCACACTCATTATCCTGCTGTGCTTAGGAGTGTTCTGGAACAGCTCGCTGTGCTACGGCTGGAGTAACTCTCTTACCTCCTTAATCAGCTATACAGCTATAGAGGTCTGTATTAAAGACCACAGAATATACAGTACCCATGCCACAGATAAGACCACAGTTGAACTGTATAAGTGGAATATATACTGTAGTTTATTAACAACACTGACTGAGTATCATAATATCTTTAATCACTACTTTGGTCGGTTAAACAAAAACAATATATTGTTTTGATACGTTTTATTTCAGAGCAGACTAGCTTGGGGAGGTTGATAGTTACAGAACAGACAGAAACACCATGGTAAGCTTTTCTGAGACCTTGGAAAGATCGAGGCCGATGGTCTACATTCAGAGTTTCACCATAGCGCTTCATCTGTTTCAGTCTGTCATTTAAACATTGTCCTTTCAATGTCATTCAACACCATTCCGGCCACGTCAATAACCCATACAAACAAGAAGATGATGATTACAGGGCTCTCCATAAATATACTCCTATGGATCTGAGGTCCTCCTAACTTCCCTCCAGACCTCAGCAATGTGCCAGTCCCATTAGACTGACCTGGCTGGAGTGTCTCATAGTCTTGATATAGTCTCTAAGGTCATTTCCTCCGGTTAATAATTTAAAGTCTCTTGTCGATAGTCTTTAATCTCAGGCAATCAGATGCCATCCCGGGTCCAACACAACTCAGAACTGAATGCCGTGCACGTGTTTGTGTGTGTGTGCATGTGTGTCCTCTCCGTCCGTGTCAGAGGCGATGCCTACACCTGACCAGTCTCTGGAAGGCCTTCTTAAAGTCCTCATTGAAGATAGTGTAGATGAGAGGGTTGATGAGGGAGTTGAGGTACCCCAGCCAGGTGAGGAAGTCAGCCAGCTCTATGGAGGTGCTGCAGGAGCCACACGTGTTGACGATCACCTCCTTCAGGAAGAAAGGCAGCCAGCAGACAACAAAGGCCCCCAGTATCAGTCCTAACGTAGATGCAGCGCGCCGCTCCCTGGTCCCTGAGATACGCTGCCGTCTCAACGAACACTCACGCTCCCGCCTCGACTCGCAGTGGGGACTCTTTACGGTAATGCGCACGCGGTCTCCCTCCGTGGTGGGGTCTGAGTAGGACTTCTCCTGGAGGTTCAGGGTGTCGGGGCCCCCATCAGGGGGGCAGGAGGGGAGGGTGGTTCCGTTGACCATGGAGGAGTGTCGGCTGGCCCTGCTGGCCCCCCTGCGGAGGTACAGAGTCTGAGCTGCTCTGTAGATCTTGTAGTATAGGATGAGGATGAGGAGCAAGGGGATATAGAAGGCTCCCAGGGTGGAGTAGAGGGTAAAGGCGATGTGGTGGTGAGTTATCAGACACTGGTCCTCTTCTGGCTCCCCGCCATGGTTCCTCCACAGGAGAGGAGGAAGGGATATGAGGATGGACAGAAACCAGACCACGCCGACAGTGATCCCAGCTCGGAGTCCAGTGCGTTTGCGTGAGTACTCCACGGCGTCAGTGATGGCCCGGTAGCGGTCCAGAGCGATGGCTGCCAGGTGGAGGATGGAACAAGTGCAGCAGGTGATGTCAACACTCAGCCACATGTAACACACAGCCTCTCCCATCTGCCAGCTCTCCCTGAGGATTCAGACAGAATAATGAAAGTGATGTTTGTTACTGAACTTCATTATTAACTACTTTATTATTATGCTCACAAACTGTACACTGAGTGAACAAAACATTAGGAACATCTGCTCTTTCCATGACAGACTGACCAGGTGAATCCAGGTGAAAGCTATGATCCCTTATTGATGTCACTTGTTAAATCCACTTCAATCAGTGTAGATGAAGGGGATGAGACAGGTTAAAGAAGGATTTTTAAGCCTTGAGATAATTGAGACATGGATTGTGTGTGTGTGCCATTCAGAGTGTGAAAGGCAAAGACAAAAGATTTAAGTGTCTTTGAACAGGGTGTGGTAATAGGTGCCAGGCGCACAGTTTGTGTCAAGAACTGCAACTCTGCTGGGTTTTTCACGCTCAACAGTTTCGCGTGTGTATCAAGAATGGTCCACCACCCAAAGGACATCCAACCAACTTGACACAACTGAAAAAAAAAAAAAAGCATTGGAGCCAACATGGGCCAGCCTCCCTGTGGAACGCTTTCAACACCTTGTAGAGTCAACATGGGCCAGCCTCCCTGTGGAACGCTTTCAACACCTTGTAGAGTCAACATGGGCCAGCCTCCCTGTGGAACGCTTTCAACACCTTGTAGAGTCAACATGGGCCAGCCTCCCTGTGGAACGCTTTCAACACCTTGTAGAGTCAACATGGGCCAGCCTCCCTGTGGAACGCTTTCAACACCTTGTAGAGTCAACATGGGCCAGCCTCCCTGTGGAACGCTTTCAACACCTTGTAGAGTCAACATGGGCCAGCCTCCCTGTGGAACGCTTTCAACACCTTGTAGAGCCAACATGGGCCAGCCTCCCTGTGGAACGCTTTCAACACCTTGTAGAGCCAACATGGGCCAGCCTCCCTGTGGAACGCTTTCAACACCTTATTGAGTCCATGCACCAACGAATTGAGTGAGTTCTGAGGGCAAACAGGGGGGTTGCAACTCAATATTAGGAAGGTGCTCTTAATGTTTTGTACACTCAGTGTATACTTTGATAAAATAAGTATTTTAAACATAAATGGGCATCTGAAATGCTGTAAGACACTTTATGCTGCAAGACAAATCAATCAATTGTGCAATAATGAATCTATGTTGTGACCTCTGTATGTAGAGGATGCTGAAGGGCATGACCAAGATGGCCACCAGCAGGTCTGTCACTGCCAGAGAGCAGATCAGGTAGTTGGCCGGGTGATGCAACTTCCTGGTTACGATGATGGCTGTGATCACCAGGGAGTTGATGGCCGTTGTCATGACAGCGAGCAGGGACAGGGTGAAGGTGAGGAGGATCTTACTTGGGGGGATTATAGAAACCTCTTCACTCCCATCGTCCAGGGAGAAGAACCCCTCTGTACAGTTAGAGAAGTCCATCCTAGAGGGGAGGGGTGGGGATAAGGGTTTACACCAAGGCTAGCTGTATATAGATGAACGGTGCTTAACAGTTCAAAACATACTCACACTCAAACCATGAAGATAAGGACTTCAGACAGATGATGAATGAAACTTAATCCTCCATAGCTGTAAAAGCTGTATGTACCTCTGTGAAGTGTGTTCATTGGTGTGTGACCTTCAGCAGTAACCCTCAGTAGCTTCTGATCAGCAGGCTCTCTGGTCTCGACAATGATGTTACACACACACCTGGAGAGAGAGAGACAAGAGAAAGAATCAACAATGAGAGTCCAGACGCTGATTTCATAACGCCCAACCACCCACACACATACTCACCCTTGATGCAATCACTGATCAAAGCCATGACCCTCATCACATGCACGTACACGTGCAAACACACACGCGCATACACACGGTGCAATCACTGATCAGAGAGTACAATGTGTGTGTGTGTGTGTGTGTGTGTGTGTGTGTGTGTGTGTGTGTGTGTGTGTGTGTGTGTGTGTGTGTGTGTGTGTGTGTGTGTGTGTGTGTGTGTGTGTGTGTGTGTGTGTGTGTGTGTGTGTGTATACTTGTCCCTGAAGACAGTATTTCTGTACTCTAGCTTCTGTACTTCTTTAGAGTTCATCAATCAAGAAGTGAAACTAAGTGCCTTTAACAGCTTTCATAAGACATTGAAAGCACTCATCATGCTGATTTCCTTGTATTTCTACAGTTAGCTGTGAGAAGCCTGTTTCAAGGTGGAACAGTTGTCATAGCAACTATGACTTTATTTTTGTGAAGGATGGATTTGAAGAAAAGCACAACTCAAGTTAGATAAACTCTCAGACATCATTAAATGCACACATACGCATGCACAAAAACACACACCTACACACACAGCTGCATCACACATCAAAAACATTGCCTAGCTAAACATTGTTCCTCTCTCTCACCCTCTACCTCTTTCTCTCTCTCTCTCTACCTCTTTCTCTACCTCTTTCTCACCCTCTCTACCTCTTTCTCTCTCTCTCTACCTCCGTCTCTCTCTCTCTACCTCTGTCTCTCTCTCTCTACCTCTTTCTCTCTCCCTCTACCTCTCTCTCGCTCTTTCTCTACCTCACCTGCTGTCTCGACCTCTGAATTTTGGGCTGTGATTGATCTCTCCCAAACCTCTCGCCTGTCTATCAGCATATCACCTGTCTGTGAGTCTGTTCCTCCATAGTTTACTCAATATAGAACACTAAAGTCAAGGAACAGCATGTACTGTACTGTAGTAATGCACTGTATTACTGTACTGTTTCTCACCACAGTGGTTCATTTCAACCCAACAGCTTCAGTGTGTGTGTGTTGATTGAAATGATAGGGACTGATACCTGATGCTGTGTAATTGGAATACACCCATTTAAACGTCAATCTGTGGATTGAAGCGCTAGGACTGTGAGAGTGACGTGTCCCCCTGGAGATGCAAAGCTTAGCATAACTAATTTATCAAGCTGGAGGTAGAATCAGGGATGTCAACAGGCTTGTTTCATTTGAACTGGGATTTAAACAGGCTTGTTTCATTTGAACTGGGATTTAAACAGACCTGTTTCATTTGAACTGGGATTTAAACAGACCTGTTTCATTTGAACTGGGATTTAAACAGACCTGTTTCAGATTAACTGGGATTCAAATAGACCTATTTCAGTTGAGCTGGGAAATAAAGACTTGTTTCAGCTGAACTAGGACTAAAACAGACCTGTTTCAGTTTACCTTGGATTTCAAAATACCTATTTCAGCCAAGGCTTGGAGTATGCAATAATGCATCAATCTTTAAAAAATGTCTCCCCCTCCCTATGTATCTGTGTGGGGATGTCATCTCCTTCTATAAAGTGCTCTGTAGACAGAGCAGAGCAGACAGGACACCCAGCAGCAGTCTACTGAGGTGATACTGGGTGACAAAAATATGGCATTTGATTATTCTTACTTCGATTGTCAAACACACACACACACACACACACACACACACACACCACCGGTCAATACTGTTATAGACACACTTATCTCCCTGACTGTCTCAGGCTGAACTGAGGTACAAGGATGAGTGGCTTCTGTTGGTGGTGAATGTTTGTGGATGAACACACATACACCTCATGACAAACAGTAATTACTCTGTATTGATTTGAGTATAATCAAAGGAATGAACTAATTTAGGATGGAGTGTATGTGTACAGTATGAGTGTGTGTGTGTGTGTGGTGTGTGTCATGCATACTTCCTCCTCTCAGCAGGATCACATCCTGCTAATTATTCACCTCACGGTATGATTCACCTCACTGTATCAAATTCTCAAAAAGTTCTACTGCTGCACCATTGAGCATCTTGAATGGATGCATCACTGCTTGGAATGGCAACAGCACCACCCTTTACCACTTGACACTACAGAGGGTGGTGCGGACAGCCCAGTACATCATTGGGGCCCAGTTCCCTGCCATCCAGGACCTCTATATCAAGTGATGTGAAAGGAATGGCCGGAAAATTGTTAAAGACTCCAACCACCCAAGTCATAGACTGTTCCCTCTGCATCAGCACGGCAAGCGGTACCAGTGCATCAAGTCTGACACCAACAGGCTCCTGATACAGTTTCTATCCCCAAGACAAATGACTGCAAAATATCTAACAACAGGCTACATGGACTGAGTTGACCCTTGTATTTATTTAAAATGTTGAACTGTCTCTATGCACACTCACAGGACTCTACACACTTACACTCCAAGACACACATAACATCCACACACATTTATACTGACTACACACACGCATACACACTTATGTATAATCTTCCTTTACACTGCTGCCACTCTGTTTATCTTAATTTCTTATGTTCTTCTCATTTCTTATTTTAATTTCTTGTGTGTTTTTGTTCTATCTTATGTAATTGTTAGTACTACATTGATATTGATTACTGCATTGTTGGGTTTGGAGCTTGCAAGAAAGGTATTTCACTGTACTTGTGTAAGTGACATTAAAACGTGAAACTATTGGTGGAGAGAGAGCCCATTTGCAGAGAGTGGCGCTCTCCACTACTGTGGTGCTGAACTCTGTGAGTGATTTCTTCAGGGCATTGAGGGCGCTCTCCGTGGTCCTGAAAATAGATTTTTTGGAATAGGCACCTTATCGGGCTTACGGGTTAACATGATATTCTTCATGTAGTTACAACAGGGCTTGTCTAAGGTGGCTGTATTAGGTTGAGAGTCAGGGCCTGTGAACAGTTGAGTGACTGTTTTAGTGCAGAATGCATCATCCCACAGTGATGAATACAGCCATGGTAATAAAACATTGTAGCTCAAAATACAGTACTGTAGCAATGAAGGTGTGTACATACTGTCCCTGTCAGAGAACAGGACACTTCTCCCAAGGACTTGGGAGATGACCAGGGATGAAAAAGGAGAAAAAGTTTAATACATATTTCCCTCTCAGCAGAATATACATAGGTCTGATGGAAAGATAGGAGAGAGATACTCTGCTCTGATACTAAGGATTAAGTGAGAGACACCACCAGGTCTGTTCTATAACCACCGTCTGGCCCAGTGATTGAGGTAAAGTATTGAGGTATTTCCTTCTGAAGCTGTGGATATTAAGAAAGAGGCTTTAGAGCAGATGGCTAATTGGTGGTGTTCTGAAGGGAACCTCAGAGGGGCAGAAGATTGACCCTGTGATCTGTGTTAAGGGAATAAGACCCTGGGAGAGATCAGTGTTCACATCGCGATGCTTTCTGCCACAGGACCCTGGGAGACATTTAGACTGAAACACGTTAATAGTCTCTTATTAGTGAGACCATAGAGGTCCCGTTGGGCTGGCTGTGTGTGTTTCACTAAAAACTCAACAGTAGATCCCAAGACGATGATATGTTGCTAAAATTTCCTCCAGCAGTCTTTATTTGTTTGAGTATGTAACCTGTCAAGGTATTTTCTGTTCTCTCTTATTCACCTGACAGAAGAATCCCTTGACTGTTTCATCCTGCTTCCAGACTAAACATTCTGCTTTCAGACTAATCATCAGTGTTTGTAAATAAGACGTCTGATGTCTGTCTGTGATAACTGGAACAGAGGGGGTTTGTGCATAATATCATTCATTACCCACTGGGCACGGATGTCAATTCAATTTCTAGTTTGATTTACATTTGGTTGAGTTGTCAACTAACCTGAATTCATCATAAAATCAACAAAAAAATTTACCATGTCATTGGATTTAGGTTAAACATTGAGTGGAAGAAAGACTAAATGCCCTTAACATCGATGACGTTTTGCAAATCCAATCAGTTTCCCACGTTGATTCAAAGTCATCACAGATTTTTTGGGTTGAAATGGTGTGGAAACAATGTTGATTCAACCAGTTTTTCTCCAGTGGGTAGTTGCAGGATCAAAGCTACACACAAACGAGGCAGGAAACAGTCTCTCTCTTTCTCTCTCTCCTCTGTCTGACAGACAACAGGGTTTGACTGAGACAATGTGACTTTTAAAAACTCAATATCCTCACTGCCTCTAGGTTTGAGGATCACTCATCTGTACCCTTTACTATTAAAACCTAACTGCTAATGTCTGGATTTATGATGGATGAATGGCCCAAGGTCTGTCTGAGATCCCCCTCCCTCCTGCTTCCTCCTCCTCCTCAGTAATAACAGAAGAGACTACAGATTAACGGTCCTCTTCACCAGAGACAGGGAAGAGATTAAAACCTCTACAGGATCGATGTCCCCCCCGCGGGACGTTGAGCTAACGTAGGCTAATGTGATTAGCATGAGGTTGTAAGAAAATTTCTCAGGACATAGACATGTCTGATATGGGCAGAAAGCTTACATTCTTGTTAATCTAACTGCACTGTCCAATTTACAGTAGCTATTACAGTGAAATAATACCATTGCTATTGTTTGAGGAGAGTACACAGTTATGAACTTGAAAATGTATTAATAAACCAATTAGGCACATTTGGGCAGTCTTGATACAACATTTTGAACAGAAATGCAATAGTTCATTGAATCAGTCTAAAACTTTGCACATACACTGCTGCCATCTAGTGGCCAAAATCTAAATTGCACCTAACCTGGAATATTACATTTTGGCCTTTCTCTTGCAATGGAACAAAAAAAGACAAAAACGCATGTTTTTTTCTTTTTGTATTATCTTTTACCATGTGTTATATTCTCCTACATTAATTTCACATTTCCACAAAATTCAAAGTGTTTCCTTTTAAATGGTATCAATAATATGCATATCCTTGCTTCAGACACTGGCAGTTAGATTTGGGTAAGGTCCGATCCTTATTAAAACTCTTAAAATATGTCTACTCCCCAACCTATCTATTATACTTTTGTGTTTTTAGATTCGTTTTTATTTCTATTAGATTTTACATTTTTGTTAGGAATTCAGTTTAGTTTCAATTCGTTTTCAGACCTGATTTACTAGTTGTTGTTTTTTGTTTGAGTTATAAAAGCCATTTCTATTTTTTAAATGATTTAGTTTCAGTTTGAGTGTTAGGGACAGAAAGTAGCAGATTTATTTCCTGTTAAATACTGTAGTGATAGCTAGTAATAGTGATGCACAAACTAGCCCTATTGGATACATCCCATCTCCTGGCAGCATTTACCTGCCAGATTCAGAAGCTTGAAAACCCTATAAAAGAAAAGCTTGAAAACCCCATGAGATTTTTTTCCCCCAAACAAAATAAAAACTCAAACTGAACATATAATTAGTTATAGTTTTCATTTTAATTGGTTTTGGAATCAAATATAGTTTCAGTATATATAACAGGTTTGTTAGTTATTTTATTTCAGTTTACAAAATTGTTTTTCCATGTTTCGTTTAAGTTTTCGTTTACTATAATAACCTTGTTTGGTAGAAGTTGACCCAAGACTGACCCTCCCCCTAATGGTCCATCGGGTAAGGGGGATTTTGTGCCCTACCCACTCTCCTTGGGGAATCATCATCACATTGTATAGGCCCTACATGAAAGATCACGGCTGGCAAAGATATCTGTTGAAGTTGCAATTCAGCTGACCAGCATAATCAATAGCAACTAGTCTGTCTACTACTGCTCTGAAGCTTGCTCTCATTAGAGAATGGGTCAAACAAATCATTCAATTAGAGACATAAAGACCAGGGGATGAAGAAGAGGATAACATATGAAGGGGATGAGGAAGAGGGAAAAGGGAATGAGATAAAAGGGATAGTGAAACTTCTCCTCTCCCTGCTAGTCAACTATAGTGACCATCTTATTAACAGACTGACAGGAAATCTATATACATCATTATGGATTGAAAAGATGCAGCAGCCTATCTTCATGAAATACACAATACACAGGACAACGAGACAAGACAAGGGAAATCATTATCATTCAAACACTATAAAAAAATAGTACTTTCAATTAAACAAATGCTGTGGAAGGAAATGGTTCCAGCTGCAACCCATTGATTATGGTTCCAACAAATTAAATCTACTTATTTGTTTGTTGCAAAATTGTTCACACCTGCAATTATTTCTAATCTACAATAGTATAAAAACAGACGGTGAATACAACGTCACCTGTGTTCTCAACCGCGATAAAACTGTCCGATAATCTGATCTGTTGAATAGTCACATCCTCCCGCTCTTCTCCCGGTGTGTTGGTCCCTGGCCACGGTTTGATGGTTTGACCGGGGCAAAGGAGGAGGGGGTATTGCTCAATTCGACACAGCGACGCGAATACCCTTTTCTGTTACCGACTTCCATCCGAAATCCGACCCGTCCAAACACGAATGCGCAATTGGGAGCGCGCACGGGTGGTCCACCTACAGTTAATCTAGTGATGGTGCACCAGCGCTCAGGGAATGGAGCTATGGGTATCTGCGCGAAAAGGTGCCACAGTCTGTGCTTGAGCATGCAGGTCACCGATGATACAAATCAGTACACTAAAAAATGCTGGGTCAATACATAGTACATTTCCAGCACTGGGTTATTTTGAAACAGCGCTGTTGGGTTATATGAATGATCAAACACATTGGGTTACTTGATTTACCCAAAAATGTGGTTATTTTGATCAGTGGCAGTCAGTGCAGTTTAAAATGAGTGACGACAATATTTAATTTTTTACGAGCATGGCCTTATTTCTATTACAGCATATTGGATGACTGTCATTCATATTCCATTCACCAAGCTCAATGTAACATCAATACGTTTAGGCTACTACATGATACTCAGATGTTCCCTTCACCCATCATGAGGTTGCTACTACCTAGTCTACGAATGAAAGTTTACAACTTAAGTGCACAGGTGAAGATACATTTTAGTAATGAAGGTAACAGACTGACAGATTCAATACCGCCTTGCACACTCCTGCCTGCATCTAGCTGATCTAGGGTGTAATCATTAGTCCAACAGCTGCAAACGGGAATTTCTATTGGACAAATTCAGGTATGTTTACCCCTGTTTCGTTCCGTTTGCTTCCATTTAACAAATGTTTTTCAACAGAATTGGCAGAATGAACACCCCTGATCACATGCAAACACAGTTCACTTTTGTAACAGCCACATAAAAAAAACATGATCTCTTTGATCGTTGTATTCCTTTTCGCATCTACGCGCTCTCCTCTCACCTTTTCCCTTTGCTTGTGGACATCAGTGCACAACACATCAGCTTTCTGTGACCAGGCAAAAAAAAACTTTCCAGGTCAAACCTTCATATCATAACTGCTACACACAGCCTTTGTTGTCACCATATTAACATCATAGTCAACAGAGGTACTAGAACTAACATGTTAGTAAATCCACTACAATCACGCAGTACAGTGTACAGTCAGTAGCAAGAAGTTTAGCAGTTACACCGGCGGGTCCCAGTGGCAATAAATGAATAAAACTAAAAGCTTACCTTGACTTGGAAGAGTTCCCATATTGGATAGCCTTAGCCAGCTAGCTAGCTAACATTGCTTCCCTCTCTGCTTGAGCCAGGTGTTTGAGTAGTCTAAACTAGCTAGCTGCATTTGCTAGTTAAGTAGGCTAGGTGAAAGTGAAAAACACAAATAAAATCTCTTGCTTCTCCATTTTTGAAGAAATGAATTTGTTCAAAACTATTCAACTATTGTCTTTTACTCTCTTTGAGTCAACTACTCAACATATTTTATGCACTGCACTGCAGTGCTAGCTAGCTATAGCTTACGCTTTCAGTACTAGCTTCATTTTCTGATCCTTTGATTGGGTGGAAAACATTTCAGTTCATTTCCGGAGGACGTTATCATAATTATCATAATTACTTTGTAAGTCTATGGAAGGGTGTGAGAACCACGTGCTTCCTAGGTTTTGTATTGAAGTCAATGTACCCAGAGGACAGACACTAGCTGTCCCCCGGCTACACCAGGGTGCTACCCTAGAGCGCTGTTGAGGCTACTGTAGACCATCATTGCAAAACAGTGTATTTTAATAAATTATTTGGTGACGTGAATACATTTAGTAGTTTATTATAAACAACTTTTTTTAATGTTGCACTATTTTTATTTTTATGAAATTCACTGAGGATGGTCCTCCCCTTCCTTCTCTGAGGAGCCTCCACTGATTTTGACCCAGCTTGCTTTTAACTTTTCTGCTGGGTTATTGTTATTCATGTATGTTTGACCCATCAGTTAACGTTATTTCTTACTTTATGTTTGGGTTATTTATCTTCTCTCTATTACAGAATCCGTTCATTTTCTAACATTACAAATATGTCTAACAATTTCAATCAATGTTACAATGTTACTACACAGTTGATGAAATTCTTTAAATTACATATGGCCAATTATAACCAATTGTAGATAAAATACCAAAAGTTAATTAGTTAATTAATTTAATTAATTTAATTTAAGTTAATTAATTTAAGTTAATTAATTTCAGCTACAAAATGAAGTAATGCAAAAGAAACAAATAAGCAACACACAAATAAACAGAAACTTTACAAACACAATCCATCATTTGAAAATCACAGCAGACCTACCAATTAAAGCTGAGGAAATGAGCTGAAGGAAAGGAAACACTTTACCCTCTACACCCACAACCCCTACCAGGTATCCATTTCCAATAGGAATCTGTGTAAAACAACAACGTAACATAATGTCTTCTGCTCCAGAGCCTGTCCATTCATGATGGTGAATGCCAGGGAGTAGATACAATATTCCAGAGAGTCCGAACTAAGGTTTGGGGTCTCTTGTTTTTTTGGTCACCTGGGAGAGATATTCAGCCATATTTGTTCCAGCCTGGGGATTAGAGAATATGACTTTAAATGTTGAACAATAATCAAGACACTCGTCACACTCTTGCACACGCCCGCGCTCACAAGCACACACACACAAATCGTGGCCTTTCCTAATACTCAGAACAAACTATACTCATATACAGTATATTGCTGTGTGCAGGACGTTAATCTGCATTGAGTTGAGTCCAGCCACTTTGTGTGCAGTTTACAGCAGGGGTGGGAAGAGTACTGATATAGCCTACTCAAGTAGAAGTACTGTTTTTCAATTACATTTTACCCCAGTAGATGTAAAATGACTGACTTTGAAAAAAGTATCTGGAAAAGCTACTCAATTATAGTTACGAGAGTATTTGTATTTATTTACTTCCCACCTCTGGTTTACAGTATTACATATGAAATAGTATTCAATATTCCACATGTATACTTACGCTACATTATGACTTTCAGGCCTCATCAATGCTTGGGTGGGCAGTCTTCTTTCCAACTCATTACACTGGTGGTGTGAAAAACCCTCTCAGGATCATGTTTTTTATAGTACTTGGGGGACAAAGACATTGCAAGAGTTTAGGGGACAGACAAAATGGATAAACGTGGATGAACAATGAAACAACTTTCATTTCAATATGTAGCTACCTGCATTCGGTATATTGGTGGTGGGAGAAGCACTCTCAGGACCATGCACCCTCTAGTATTCTTGCAATGGGGGAAAAAGACATAACATATTTTTATTTTTATTTTTAACCTTTATTTAACTAGGCAAATCAGTTAAGAACCAATTCTTAATTACAATGACGGCCTAACCCGGCCAAACCCTAACCCGGACAACGCTGGACCAATTGTGCACCGCCCTATGGGACTCCCAATCACTGCCGGGTGTGATACAGCCTGGAATCGAACCAGGGTCTGTAGTGATGCCTCTCGCACTGAGATGCAGTGCCTTACATGCTGACCACACCGCTCGCGTCGAAAAAAAAATGCAAACATAGATGTTATTCAATTATTGCACCAACACTGCTCGAGCGCTGCCAATGAGCATCTGCATTGCCAAGTGCTAAAATAGAAGTTAGTTCTATTTGTGACCCTGAACGCGGTGCAAGTCCTGCCTCTCCCATCTCCTCATTGGTTTATAGAAGCAGATACCCACGTGCCATCACCTCATTGGTTATAACCACGTGGGTGAATGAAATATGAACGGAGTAAGGTCGGTCGTCGAAGTAACTATGAAAGTTAGATGCCAATCGCCATATAAAGTCCAAAGAAGAAAAAGCCTGGAAGGAGGAGAGATGACTAGAAACAATTCAGTCGACCATTTTATGTGTGGATTAATTGTCGGAGTAGAGGACCTTGTGCATTTCAGGTAAAATAACAACTCAACGTTTATATTCCAGGACAAATGAGCTACCAACAGCAAGCTAGCTAAATAGGACAAATTAGCTAGTAACTGCAAGCTAACTAAATTTCCATAAATGTTTAATGCTTTTCTACCTGTCCCCAAATTAATATAATTGGTTCAGAGTTTGTTTTGATATTTCAACCTGAGTTTCGTGATCGCATTTAGTGTGGGGGGCCAAAATCTATTTGAGCATGATGGAGCGTGGCCGGTTTTGTCTATGGTGGTAGACCACATTAACACAATTTAAGTAGAAAGTCAAAATGGATAGTTTAAAAGTGGAACTGACAGCATTTTAGCAACATGTAATCTTATTTTAAAAATCTGTTCACATACAAACCCCAGGAAGAATATGATACTTTTAAAAACAATTTGGTCATTTTCCCATTCTCATACATACTTAGAATATTTGGGAATGACGTGTACTAAGGCATTTAAAAAAATTCTATAGCAATATAGAGTGGGAAAGCGGCCATGCAATTGGACAATTAATAGACAATGCAGGAAATAAAACCTAATAAAAACATTGGTCTCACCCAGGACCGGAGTCTACGCAGACAGGTGCACCATAGCCAATCAGAGCTACAGTAGGCCTTCATGTAAAAAATAAATAAATGAAAAAGCCTGCCATCCTTCACTTTGAACTGGACTGTGTGTTTACAGGCAGTTGCAAAAGTGTGACTTTAGATCATTTTAATACATTTGCCAATTTTACATTTTGGGACTTTACAGTCCTATTGATTAAACAACCATGAAAAGGTAGGCTCTCCCTCAGTTAATCGCTTCAACAACAACAAGATAGAAGGACCGACACTGGAGGAGGGAAGCAGGTACGTGGAGTCAACATTTAATTGGAACAGACATGGAACATGATAGGAACAGCGTCAGCACACTGGTAACACAAAGACAGACGACAATCAATGCAGAAGTGGAGGACGGAGCTGGGGAACAGACAGATATAGGGGAGGTAATAAAACAGGTGATACAGCCCAGGTGAGTCCAATGAATCGCTGATGCGCATGACGAAGGAAGGCAGGTGTGCATAATGATGGTGGCAGGAGTGTGTAATGCAGGGGAGCCTGGCACCCTCGAGCGCCAGGGGGGGAAGAGTGGGGGCAGGCGTGACACAAGATCAACAACTAACTAACAACTAACAACAGCTGTGATTTACAACCTGATAATATTTTTGGGACTACCAAAAAATGTATTGGTGAATTATATGAATCATATATTGAACTGCATCCATCTATTCTGCCAACAATGTGTCTGTGTACGTCATGGAATGTTGAGTCAAATATAACCTCTTTTTAAAACCTCTTATAAAGTTGGTTTTGTAGCATAAACTGGGAATTTATTCTTTTTTACTGATATGATTGTCTGTTTCATATCTCCAAAGTAGTTAAAATGCGGTCAGTTCAAGCTTGCCAACTAGCTATGGACTTGTTTACGAGCTGCTGTGCGGGTTGTTGCTAACGTTACTTTGCTACCTGCCAACTTCACATTTTTTTTCTTTCTAAAATTAGTTTCAAAAATTTTAATAACTGTTATTTTATTTTTTTCCCCCTCGCTCTACTTTTTTCATTCAACTTTTTCACCTAGGACGCTTTATCTGGACATGTTTCTACAGGACCTCCACCAGCCAAAGCTAAATAGTAACATTAACACTATGACATTTAATTGCAGTCGCTGTACTCATAATATACAGGACAACTATCGCCTTATGCAGTCCCTGTAGCTGGACAATTTTCTCATGGCTTCTGGAAGAAAATTCAAATTCAGCAGTCTCACACCATTAAGCAATGAGTCGGAATCAGAGGACGAGGCTTCTCAGGTCTCTCCTCCACCCGTTACGGGGTCTGAGCCGCCACAGCCTCCCACCATTAGCTCTGAAAAAATGAAAATGGGAGTCATTGGCGACTCCATTACCCGCAGTATTAGACTTAAAAACAATCATTCAGCGATCATACACTGTTTACCAGGGGGCAGGGCTACCGACGTAAAGGCTAATCTGAAGATAGCTTTAGTGTAGAGAGTATAGGGAAATTGTTATCCACGTCAGCACCAACGATGTTAGGATGAAACAGTCAGGTCACCAAGCGCAACATCGCTTCAATGTGTAAATCAGCTAGAAAGATTCATCGGCATCGCGAGTAATTGTCTCTGGCCCCCTCCCAGTTAGGGGGAGTGATGCACTCTACAGCAGTCTCACAACTCAATCGCTGGCTGAAAACTCTTTTCTACCCCTCCCAAAAGATGGCCCTCTTTCTGGGACTCTGGCCAAACCTGGCCTGCTGAGGAGTGATGGACTCCATCCTAGCTGGAGGGGTGCTCTCATTTTATCTATGAACATAGACAGGGCGCTAACTCCTCTGGCTCCACAGTGAGATAGGGTGCAGCCAGGTGTTAGCCAGCCTGTCAGCTTAGTGGAGTCTGCCATTAGCAGAGTCAGTGTAGTCAGCTCAGCTATCCCCAATGAGACCGTGTCTGTGCCTCGATCTAGGTTGGGCAAAACTAAACATGGGGGTGTTCGCTTTAATAATCTCACCGCAATAAAGGCCTACATTCCTGTCATTATTGAAAGAGATTGTGATATCTCACATCTCAAAATAGGGCTACTTAATGTTAGATCCCTCACTTTTTAAAAATATAATGTAGAATAATCTGTATACAAGAAGTATACAAATAGACAATGATAACATATGCTAGGGGGTACAACAAATTAGATTATACAAAGACCTTAAAAGAAACACACATTGATTTATTTGAACAGCTTTCTTATTAGAAGAATGTTGAATGGTTTTAATGTACTGCTCAAATTTCTTATAGAAAACACGGAAGAGTGTTTTTTTATTAGTGAATTTACCTTCATGAATATGACATTTTGCCATTAGCACAAATAGATTTGAGGTAAAATTGTTTTTCTTTATCTTTATTATGGTAGCACATTCTCCCATAACAAACAAAAGTCATCAAGAATATTAACAACTAAAAAACGGTGAATATTTTCAATAATTGTTTTACATGTAGACAATGCCAAAATAAATGTGAAACTGTTCCTGGGTGCTCAACACAAAACGTAGAGTCAATGTTAATGTCTTTTTTAAATTTCTTCAGGTCATGATTCGCAGGGTAGTACTTATGGATCATTCTGAAAAAGACCTCTGACCTTGTTAACAAGCAGGTATTTGTATGGTAATAACTAGACTTTTTTCCCAACAGATATTAGTGACCAATGTATTCCAGTAAATTGTAACATAAGGAATGGATACAATATCCCTTTGAAATAAAGCACATATAGAGCTGTTGTTCTGAGGGAGCAAGGAGGTGACGTCTGGCTACACCTCTAAATGACATGAGAGTTCCAGATGGAATAGCATCAAATACTATGGTGAAGTCTCTAGGTGTTACAGGGATATTGTAACGAGATAAACATTCCTCATAATTGAGTGACAATCCTTCTGCATTAAAAAGTTAACTCACCAGCAGGATATGATTATTGAACCAGTTCTTAAAAAATAAATACTTGATTCTATACAAAACGTCCTTATTGTTCCAAATGAAATACCTATGCAGGGAAAAATTATGTTTATATATTAACAACCACGCTAAGAATACTTAGCGTGGTTGAAAGCAGATGAAAAGCAGATCATTTTGTAGGAATCTTATAGTAACAAAATTGAGGCCACCAAACCAGGATAAAATATGGGGAATATAAGGGATGAAATTCCAAATTTAAGTTGGATTCTTTAAGAAATGTTTAGCCCAATTTATCTTAAAAGTATTATTCAAAGTAGGAAAATCAAGAGAGATTTCCTAATATAATGTGTAACATTTTTCCAGATGAAGTTGAAAAGCACCTGGTCAACCACTTTACCTATTTTGCTGTCAAGATATAGGGACTGGGCTGCATAAGTAAGTCTGGAGATACCTTCAGCTTTAGAAAGCAATTCTCAACCTTTCAAGGATAAATCCCTCTGCAACCAATGGTTCACCTTTTTTTCTTCTTTCAATAATAGGCATTACATTTAATGAGCATCTTTCCTGTTGATCCTTAGATATGGTAATCCCAAGGCATGTTACTTTTTCCTTGACTGAAATGTTGCATACTTATTAAGGTTTAGGCAAAGACCAGATGCTTTGGAAAATATATTTATCACATTGATTGCTCTAGAAATCTGGTCAGCATCTTTCAAAAAGAGGGTTGTGTCATATGCAAGCTGACTAATGACAATATCTCTGTCAGCTATAGAGATCCCTTTTATATAGCTGGATTTAACAGAACTTGTAAGAAGTTGGGTTGCAAGCAGGAAGAGTTGAGGTGAAATCGGGCAACCTGCCTAATTCCTCTTTTCAAATCAAATCTAGGAGAAGTGCCATGCTTCAATTTAATTTAACTGTTCTAAAATTTAGCAGATATACCATCAGTCCCAGGAGACAAATTATTTTGAAGGTGTTCAATAGAATAAATGATCTCTTCAACTATAATAGGGTCATCACAATGTTCCCTCTCAACGTCCCCAATAGATTTCACATCCCCCAGAGAGTAAAAAGAAACAGAGTTGAGGAAACCCCACAATACTTAGAATTATATACAGTTGAACAACTTTACATACACCTTAGCCAAATACATTTACTCAGTTTTTCACAATTCCTGACATTTAATCCAAGTAAAAATTCAATGTCTTAGGTCAGTTAGGATCACCACCTTATTTTAAGAATGTGAAATGTCAGAATAATAGTAGAGAGAATGATTTATTTCAGCTTTAATTTCTTTCATCACATTCCCAGTGAATCAGAAGTTTACATACATTCAATTAGTATTTGGTAGCATTGCCTTTACATTTTTTTACTTGGGTCAAACGTTTAGGGTAGCCTTCCACAAGCTTCCCACAATAAGTTGGGTGAATATTTGGCCCATTCCTCCTGACAGAGCTGGTGTAACTGAGTCAGGTTTGTAGGCCTCCTTGCTCGCACACGCTTTTTCAGTTCTGCCCACAAATGTTCTATAGGTTTGATGTCATGGCTTTGTGATGGCCACTCCAATACCTTGACTTTGTTGTCCTTAAGCCATTTTGCCACAACTTTGGAAGTATGCTTGAGGTCATTGTCCATTTGGAAGACCCATTGTGACCAAGCTTTAACTTCCTGACTGATGTCTTAAGATGTTGCTTCAATATATCCACAATTTTCCTGCCTCATGATGTTATCTATTTTATGAACTGCACAAGTCCCTCCTGCAGCAAAGAACCCTCACAACATGCTGCTGCCACCCCCACAACATGATGCTAGCACCCCCGGGCTTCACAGTTGGGATGGTGTTCTTCGGCTTGCAAGCCTCCCCCTTTGTCCTCCAAACATAACGATGGTCATTATGGCCAAACAGTTCTATTTTTGTTTCATCAGACTAGAGGACATTTCTCCAAAAAGTATGATCTTTGTCCCCATGTGCAGTTGCAAACCGTAGTGTGGTTTTTTTATGGCAGTTTTGGAGCAGTGGCTTCTTCCTTGCCGAGCGGCCTTTCAGGTGATGTCGATATTGGACTCATTTTACTGTGGATATAGATACTTTGTACCGGTTTCCTACCGCATCTTCACAAGGTCCTTTGCTGCTTTGACATCATTTTCTGGAATTTTCCAAGCCGTCACAGTCAACTTAGTGTATGTAAAACTTCTGACCCACTGGAATTGTAATACGGTGAATAATAAATTAAATAATCTGTCTGTAAACAATTCTTGGAAAGATTACTTGTGTCATGCACAAAGTAGATGTCTTAACTGACTTGACAAAACTATAGTTTGTTAACAATAAATTTCTCTGGAGTTGTTGATAAACAAGTTTTTATGACTCCAACCTAAGTGTATGTAAACTTCCTACTTCAAATGTAAATTCCTGTAAAGTTGCAACTAAAGTTAGAGATTCATTTGGGATCATCTGTGATGAGACCGTTAATATTTAATTGTTGAATTGTATTATTTTTAGAGTGGTATTTTTCTAACCTGAAAAGATTCATTTTGTTCACCCTCTAGCCACATCTTCCTAGATCTGACAAAAGCTCCCTCTGCTTTCAGTTTATACATATCATCCAACTTGTTTTGTTGCTCAAACAGAACAGATTTGTCCTCCTCTGAGAGACTTTCAACAGGCTTTTGAACAAGAGAGGTGATCTTTGTAATTACACTTTCGTCTTCAGCTCTCCTCATCTTGGCAAGAATATTCCCATATTTTCCAACCTCATATTTTAAAAGCTCCCAGTTATTACTGTATGAATTGTCAGTTATAGCTTTGTTCCAAAAGTGTGTAATTAAATAGTTTATCTCCATCATGACTGATTCATGTTTTAATAGAGCTATTAATCTTCCAGTAGGATGCTCTGTCAAGGCCATTATCAGAGAGAAAAGTTTCATGTCTATATAAATAGCTCTATGCTCAGTAAGGGGAGTGGCCAGGATGTTAACAGAAATACCCTGTTTATCAAAGCATTTAGACACCAGACAAACATCTATGAATGATTGTCTGGAGCATGCCTCATTACTCCATGTGAAAGACTTGTTATTTGGAAACTTTACTCTCCAAATATCTATAATATCAAACCTTTCCATAAACTGCCTCAAACTTGTATTCATAGAAGTGGACTGTCCTGGAGGTCATCTATCAATGAACTTATTCTGAGAAATATTAAAATCCCCATCTACTATAAGTAAAACATTCAGGAACTTGGTTAGCCAACGGAGAATACGTTTTTCTAAAGATTCAAGTGATCATTTTCAAGTTTGGAATTATAACCATAAATGTTGGTAATAATAATGATGATGTTGTTACAGTTGATAACAAGACAAAGAAAGTGACCAAAAGGGTCACAGTCGGAGTGCAAAATACTTCCATTGAAATGATTCTTTCGAGTGATAACTCCAGCAGAGAGTTCAGAGCCATAAGAGAGCCTTACATCATTACCCCACTGAGATCTCCAGAAATTGACGTCGGTAGCAACTAAATGAAACTCTTGAATAAAACAAATCTGTTTTAAGCTGTTTGGCAAATAAAAATAAATGCTTTGCGCTTTACATTATTTCTTAACCCCCTAGCATTGAGTGAAACTATAAACAACGACAAAGTGGAATATAGGACAAAGTACTGAGCTAAACAACAATCGCAAATCTAAAAATAATGAATAGATCCCTCACTTCCAAGGCAGTTAAAGTCAACAAACTAATCACTGATCATAACCTTGATGTGATTGGCCTGGCTGAAACCTGGCTTAAACCTGATTAATTTACTGTGTTAAATGAGGCCTCACCTCCTGGTTACACTAGTGACCATATCACCCAAAGGCGGAGGTGTTGCTATCATTTACAATAGCAAATTTCAATTCACCCCCCTCCCCTCCCAAAAAATTACTGTGTTTTTATCTTTTGAGCTTCTAGTCATGAAATCAGCCCACTCAATCACTTTTTATAGCTACTGTTTACAGT
The DNA here is from genome assembly GCF_002021735.2 of Oncorhynchus kisutch. NCBI lineage: Eukaryota > Metazoa > Chordata > Actinopteri > Salmoniformes > Salmonidae > Oncorhynchus > Oncorhynchus kisutch. The sequence continues at coordinate 29,366,486 of NC_034199.2, read as the reverse complement.
ACTGTTCCCTGAATTCCTATCGGACCTTCTAGTCATGGCAGATAATATCCCATTTTTGGGGGACTTGAATATTCACATGGAAAAGTCCACAGACGCACTCAAAGGCTTTCGGAGTCATCATCGACTCCGGGACCTACTCACTGCCACAGTCATACTCTGGGCCTAGTTTTGTCTTGTGGAATAAATATTATGGATCTTAATGTTTTTCCACATAATCCTGGACTATCGGACCACGGTGCTTCTACGCCTGCATTGCTTGCTGTTTGGGGTTTCAAGCTGGGTTTCTGTATAGCACTTTGTGACATCAACTGATGGCGTGAAACAATGCACCTCACAGTAACGTTAGGCTTACAAAAGACAAGCTTTCTATGGGCACGGCACCGACATGGCTAGTTAGCTAGCCAAACTTCAACAAAAGCCTAAAATGTTTGCTTCCACACAGAGCACAGGAATATAGCTTGCTTACTAGCAAGCAAAGTTAAGTTAGCAAACATTTGCTAAGTAGCTAGCTAGCTAATGCTCAAGCTAGCATGCATGGGTTGTTTGCTAACTAGATAAGATTATCTAAAATTGTCACTGACAGAGATAATATGTGGATAATGGATAATTCGTCATGTTATCTAGCTAGCTTTTTACTCACAGTTTTTGGCCAGCCACAATGCCTGTTGAAAAGATATTCCACTCAGTGCTGACTGCACTGTCTGGTATACTTGCTACACAACTGCAAGAATCCTCATTCACGAGCATCATGATTTTAAAATACAAAGACTGCATGGGGGCATTACCTCGCATTACAACATAATTCAAAACTATCATGTAATACGTACAGAGGGACCTGTTAGCAGAAAACGTATTTTATTAACAAATGGTAAATAAATGTTTGCTTTACTATACTTTTTATTGTTGTTGCAGTTTTACAACAAACGTCCTGCAATTCTACATTTTGCCATGGGGTCGGGAGACATTTTTGCAGTTTTAAAAGCAAATTTCCTGCAATTCTACACATGACTTATGACCATGACTTAGGTCATGTTAATATCTGAGTGAGACTGACTAACAAAGTCAATGGGGGCCCCCTGGGCACATGGCCGGTCTGTAATTTGGCCATGATTACTACAAGTGGCTAGACTAACTAGACTGATTTACTAATCACATTAATTTTACTTTTTTTTGGGCTGAGTGACTGCCAGTAAGTGACATATAACAAGAAGAAAACTGCTGATGCACAACCAAGTTTCAAAATGGCACCTTGTGTATTCTACTATTCTAACTCTCAACAGTAAATAGTTTTTATTCTAAAATAGTTCCGAACCTCAGTGTCCTCATGTAGCTATGGCCTTGCATGGACTCACTCTGTGTGAAATAAAAACATATTTTTGACTACCCCTTCCTCTGCCCCCATACATACAACACCTGTAAGGTCCCTCAGTCAAGTATTGAATTTCAAGCACAGGTTCACTACAAAGACCAGGGAGCTTTTCGGAAGCCTAATAAATTAGGGCAGTGATTGGAGATGGTTAACAGTAACAAATCAGATACTGAATATCTCTTTAAGCATGGTCAAGTTAATAATTATGCTGTGGATTATGTATTAAACCACCCAGACACATCAAAGATAGTCATCCTTCTGATCTGAGCAGCAGGAAAGGATGGAAACCACTCAGGGATGTCACCATGAGGCCATTGATGATTTTAAATTTACATTTTAGTTCAATGGCTGTGATAAGAGAAAACTGAGGATGGCTAAAAACATTGTAATGACTTCACAAAAATGACTTAAATGTCAGAGTGAAAAGAAGAATACAAATATACAGAATACCAAAACATGCATCCTGTATGCAACAAGGCACTAAAGTAATACTGGAAAAAAACACAGCAAAGGAATACACCTAAATGCAAAGCCTTATGTTTGGGCCAAATCCAACACAACACATCACTATGTAACTGCCTCCTTATTTTCAAGCATGGTGGTGGCTCCACCATGGTATCGGTATGCTTGACATCGGCAAATATTGTGGAGTTTTTCAGGATAAAAAGAAATGGGATGGAGCTTAGCAGTCAAAATACTAGGGGGAAACCTGCTTCAGTCTGCTTTACACCAGACACTGGGAGAGGAATTTATCTTTCAGCAGGACAATAATCGACAACAAAATGCCAAATATACACGGACATTGTCTACCAATAAACAGTGAATGTTCCTGAGTTGCCAAGTTACAGTTATGACTTGAATCTGCTTGAAAGTCTACGGCAAGAATTGAACATTTCTGTCCTAGCCACACCTTGACATAGCTTGAAGAATTTTGAAAAGAATAATGAGCCAAAAAATTGCACAATCCAGGTGGGTAAAGCTCTTAGAATTACCCAAGAAGACTCACAGCTGTAATCACTGCCAACATTCTTTCTAACATGTATTGACTCAGGGGTAATCAAGGTATATTTGTGTTTCATTTTTCTTTAAAAAGCCTGGTGAAGCCTGGTGTGTGGAGCTTGCACAGGATGTACTGGGCTGTGAAGGTACACTGGAGACCTGGTGCATATAGCCGGCATCAATTGTACCGGAACTATGACACACTTCGCACGGCGAGTGCGAGGAGCTGGCACAGGGCGTACTGGTCTGTGGAGGTGCACTGGAGACCTGGTGCGTAGAACCGGCGCACATGGCACCAGACAAAAGACACGCTCCTCAAGGCGAGTGTGGAGAGCTGGCACAGGACTTACTGGGCTTTGGATGCGTACTGGAGAGCTGCTGCGTAGAGCCGGCACAGATTTCACCAGACTAATAGCACGACGAGCACGGGGAACTGACTCAGGTGGCATTAAACTGATTACACGCTCCTTAGGGCAAATGTTGTGCATCTTCCACCAACTCAACAACTCTCTCAGCTCTTTCTCCTCTAGTACCTCCATCCACTCTCTGACGGTCTCTGACTCTCTCCTTTCACTCTCCTCCAGTTTCTCCCTCTTCTCCCAGACTGGTACTGGTTCACTTCTCGGCTCCGTCGACCACCCTTTGTGCCCCCCGTCCAAAATACTTTTGGGCTTTTTATGTGGTCGCGAACCCCAGCGTCGTCGCCGTCCTCCCTTCTCTCCTGTCGTCTGTTTCCACGGCAGGCTTTCGTGTCTTGCCAAGACTTCCTCCCAAGTCCAGGATATTCTCTCCTCGATCTCCTCCAAAGACCAGGATGCCATCTCCTCCCGGGCACGCTGCTTGGTCCCGTTGTGGTGGGATATTCTGTCACGATCGTTGGAAGCATAGTCGGACCAACGTGCAGCATGATCTGGGTTCCTCATCTTTTATTTAAAGTAAGTGACCCACACAACAAAACAATAAAGACTAAATGAAATGTGACGACAATGGAGTGCTAACATGTAACTACACATAAACAATATCCCACAAACACAGGTGGAAAAAAGCTACCTAAATATGATCCCCAATTAGAGACAACGATACCAACTGCCTCTAATTGGGAATCATAAAACATCACCAACATAGATAAACAAAACTAGAACCCCACATAGAAATAATAAACTAAACTAACCCCCAGTCACGCCCTGACCTACTCTACCATAGAAAATAAGGGCTCTCTATGGTCAGGACGTGACAGTGGATTTAGATGGGCTGTGTTTAGGTCAAATTAAAGAATGCCACAGATTCATCTTTGTTCTCATATGCTCTGTCACACTGACCATCACACTGCAGACCATGCAGGAGAAGGGCCATTGTCCTATGACTGGTGCATGGTGTCACCATGTCACTCCTACACAACCCCAGTCCTTCCACACAGTATAGACAAGTCACACAATATAAAATCAGAGCTCATGAAGGTGGCTGAAGAAAAGACAGGTGACTGAAAGGCAATATTTTCTGAAAGATTAACCTGAAGCTAACACTCCCTTGTTGGGTTTGGGATACACAGTAATTCCCCTATTAAAATGTCATTTCCATGGTCCAGTGCAGTTACATCTTTGATTTTCTATTCATAACTCCCAACTGAGTAAGGAGTGGGCACATACTGGTAAAATCAACGTTGTTTCCACGTTATTTCAATGAAATGGCATTGAACCAACGTGGACTAGGATTTGAGTTGATGTCTATGCCCAGTGGGTAAGGAGTGGGCGTAGAACAGCGAAGTAGGGCATAGAGACTGCAAAAGTCTAGGAAGTCTACCAAAACAATCTGGGCTCCTTCTACAAAGACTCAGAACTATTTGACAGACAACAATGATGAATTATGCAGTTCTCAATTCCCTTTCAACAAACCCTGCACAAGTTTCCTTGAATTGTAATGAAACTCAGACTTGCCAGTGAGTTTCTTCAGTCAGTTATTCAGAATGTGTGGGTGTTCTGAGCTCCTGTTTAAGGGAAAATCCACTCAACAACTACGTTACATGGCCAAAAGGATATGGACACCTGCTCGTCGAACATCTCATTCCAAAATCATGGGCATTAATATGGAGTTAGTCCCCCCTTTTCTGCCATAACAGCCTCCACTCTTCTGGGAAGGCGTTCCACTAGATGTTGGAACATTGCTTCGGTGACTTGCTTCCATTCAGCCACAAGAGCATTAGTGAGTTCGGGCACTGATGTTGGCCGATTTGAGCTTGGGTCGCAGTCGGCGTTCCAATTCATCCCAAAGGTGTTCAATGTGGTTGATGTCAGCGCTCTGTCATACCGATCGACAAACCATTTCTGTATGGACCTGGCTTTGTGCACGGGGGCATTGTCATGCTGAAACAGGAAAGGGCCTTCCCCAAACTGATGACACAAAGTTAGAAGGAAAAAGGGGGAGGCAAATTAAAAAATATATATTATCTGACTTGCTTAGTTAAATATAGGTTAAAACAATGTAATTGTATGCTGTGGCGTTAAGATTTCCCAGTATGTATACGTGTGTGTGTGTTTCTGTGTGTGTGTGTACAGTATGTATACGTGTGTGTGTGTTTCTGTATGTGTACAGTATGTATACGTGTGTACAGTATGTATACTTGTGTGTGTGTTTCTGTATGTGTGTGTACAGTATGTATACTTGTGTGTGTGTTTCTGTATGTGTGTGTACAGTATGTATACTTGTGTGTGTGTTTCTGTATGTGTGTGTGTACAGTATGTATACGTGTGTGTGTGTACAGTATGTATACGTGTGTGTACAGTATGTATACGTGTGTGCATCCTGCCAACTACATAAGTAATGATGACGATCTGCATAGTGATGATGAGTGCCTCCTGGGTGGAAACATTCCTTCTCTGCAGTCGCAATCCTTTCATCTGACAAACGCACACACACACACACACACACACAAAATAACCTTTCGCATGCCCCTGTTTCATCAGGAAAGGGATACTGAAAAAAGGAACTGAACTGCCACTGCCATTATATTCCATCCCTTTCATTCCTGTCAGTGACTCTGACTGTTAGAGCAGCATGGGGCTTACAGTAACCATATCTACATATGGAACTAATCAGATCAAACAAGCCTCCTCATTTCTCATAAATAATAAAGTGTTATGTGATGAGTAACCTCATCCCCAGGTTCAGTTGCTAGACAGCCAGCTGGGGACAAGTTGATGTGATGAGGGGTGGATGAAGTGTGGTGGTTGGGGTGGAAAACACAACAACATGGCATTCCAAAATGAACAATTAATAAACTAGTAGTAATTTAACAAACAGTTTTATATACTATGGCAGAACATTCTCAAATAACCTACACAAGTGCCCATTTTGTTCCTGTCACGCTCTTCAGATAAATCCTCCTACGACACAAGTGTATTCACTTTGTCAAAAGTAACACTGAAGGCATAAAAATTATTCCTCTCCTTTTGAGTAAAGAACAGAAAATTCATAAAGAAACCTCAACTTAACTACTACTATATACCATTATGAATAAGGCACATCTCTTTAATAGTAATACGGTTTTGAAATATTCATAAATGGAGACACACTGTCAACAGGCAAACCCTCCGCGGTCTGTCTCAGGGGCCACGGGAGGCATGTTTTGAACCATTAGAAACCTGCCCACTCATCTGACACCACACTGGTCCCCTACACAAGCATATGTTGTAAGTCATCCATGCAATTACATGACTTAAAATATTTTTTCCTGTCTACTCTAACATGTAACGATTATGTAGAAATAAATTGATAAAAGACCATTCTGAGCCAGCACTGGAGATAGTTTTGTAAATATTGGCTTAAATGGTTGCCAAACTGTGCCATGGGGCCAGATTCATTTATTGATAGACAAGTTAGAGTGATTGTTTCCTTTCTAAATTCATCATGACACAGAGAGAGACAATATTATGATGTAAATAGACACTACCTCTGCAGCCCGCACTTCAGTAGCTAAATAGGATAATAGCTTGGCTCAGTCTGCTCTCCAAAACACACACATGCACACACACGCGCGCATGGGCACACACACACACACATTGCGCAGGAACCGACACGTTTCTGTCAAAAGGGAAATTAGTCAGAGAGAAGGCCAACTCCAGTCAACTCAGCCAGCCAAGCCATTACACCAGTTCTCACATAGCCAGACTCAGGCAACGAGAACAAGTGAACCCAGCCAAGCGATTATACCAGCAAGCGAGTCCACAGATAGTCAGACTCAGACCCAGCCAGGCAACAATACACCAACATGGACCAGACTGTCAGATGATGGGGTTAAAGATAGAGGCTGCACAAAAAAAAAGCTGCACAAAGAAGCTGCAAAATAACAGAATCTTTTAGAGTTATTTGCTGGATATAGTAACTTAAACCTCGAAACTGACGTCACCCTTTTCCCTCTGCTGGGGAGAAGAGTTGTTGGTGGAAAGATGACGATATTGATTAAACCATGGTGGAGATATGGTAATCTGACAGACAGGAGCAGTCATTCATGTTGACACATTCAGTGAAGGTCATGGCTAGAAGGGATCCAGTTACCTGTTAGTTACTGTAAAATAATAATACAGTATGTTACCGTAAATTCCAACTAAACTTTGTTTTAACAGTACACTATTGAAACGTTTGTTGCATTTTATCTAACCCTAACACTTTTCCTAACCGTAACCTACTTCTCCTAACCTGCTATGTTAATACTCCTAACCTGCTTCGAAAAGTCAACTGATGTTAATTTGACATTTGCTGGAGAGCTTCTAGACATGATTGTCAGTCAGTCAATAGACAAAGAGATATTCAGACACTGTGGAGACAAAGTGTAAGTGAATTAAGTGTTTCATTGTTAGCAAAGCCACATGTATCGACTTTAAAAGCCTTTGTCAGGGTACATAAATGTGAATGCTGTGTGTGTGTGTACATGTAAAGGGGTTGCTGTGAATTTGACAGTAACTTACAAGCAGCTCAGTGGCAGGTAAAATTCTGTATTTCATATTACAGTACACCTACTGTAATATAAATACGGTATCAAAGCAAGTACTGTGTAATGACACACAGTACAATTATGTGAAAAAGTCAATGCTACCGTACTCACAGTGAATTCATCAATGGATGGATGAATGGAATTCATTGGTATATGATATTTTATTAGGATCCCCATTAGCTGTTGTGATAGAAGCAGCTACTCTTCCTGGGGTCCACACAGAACATGAAACATGACATAATACAGAACATTAATGGACAGGAACAGCTCAAGGACAGAACTAGATAAATGTAAAACAAGAAAAATATAACTAAAAGGTTCTATACTGACTCAATACTGATAGAAAAAACACAGAGCTACCATTCTATACCTACATTTATCATTTCCATGTTCATATATTGTATTTTCATTCAGTAGCATTTATCAGTACATTTAGGTCAAAATTGGGGGAGGCGTTGTACTGGGAGGTGTTGTTTTATCTGTTTTTTTAGGTTTGCTGTTCACTTGAACAATATGAAATGGAAAGGAGTTCCATGCAATCTTGGATCTATATACTACTATACGATTCCTTGAATTCGTTCTGCATATGGGGACTGTGAAAAGACCCATGGTTTTATGTCTGGTGGGGTAAGTGTGTGTGTCGGTGCTGTGTGCAAGTCGACTGCAAACCATTTTTAATTTTCAACACATTAATGTTCCTTCTAAAAACATTGGGGGAAAGAAACTTAGAGCATATTATTCATATTTAGTGTTTTATATCACTTACACTTCTAGAGGCCTTAACAAGAGCTTCCACACTGTCAACAACTACAGGGCCAAACAGAACAAAAGGTCATGGCAAAAATACTCAACCATTAAAGGTTTAAAACCTGCTTCCACTCCAATTTGGACCCTATACCTTTTACATAGATGGGGCACTATAACCACATAGGAGTTAAATTGGTACAGCATTCTCACTCACAGGAGCAACAAATATAGCCTTAAAAATATGTTATAATATATAATAATGGTCATAGGGTAAGATAGTGAATTCTGTGGGGTGGAATTACGGTACACTGTAAAAAAAAATATCCTGTTGTTTCTACAGTAACTTACTGACACCCAATATGTTACTGTAAAACCTTGGTATAACAAAGAACGCACTCTCCTCTCCTCCCCTCCCCTCCCATCCCTTCCCTGGACAGACGTGGAGGCTGGTAACAACAGGATAATGACTCAGATATTCTGCTACCGGAGTGGAATAACTGCTAGTGGGTTTATCAGACTCTGAGGGGGGAAAAGAGGGGATTTAGAACTACACAGCACTTCCTGCTTCCTTCCTTCTCACAGGGCAACTGTCTACACCAGCTGGTCCTGGTCCATGATAGAGGGGAATGGAACCTCACCCTCATGTCTGACTACACTAACATCACTCTACAGAGATGAGCACAGAGCCTAAACATCCTGACACACAAGTATCAAATCAATTTGCATCAAATACAATTTCACCTTACAGTGAAATGCTTACTTATGAGCCACTAACAGTGCAATTTAAAAAAAAATGAGGATAAGAAGAGATATAAGTAACAAGTAATTAAAGAGCAGCAGTAAAAAATAACTATATATATATAAGGGGGTGCTGGTACAGAGTCAATGTGTGGGGGCACCGGTTAGTTGAGGTAGTATGCACAGTACATGTAGGTAGAGTTATTAAAATAGTGTGTGTGTGTGTGCGTGCGTGCGTGCGTGAGTGACTAATAGGTCAATAGTACATGTGAATCACGTGTGATGATCAGCAGGCAGTCAGGATGTGACATGTGGATTACGCAAGCTACCTCAATCACAATGATTTTAGCAGGTTATCCAACTGTGATTCCTATATAAACAATGAAACCACATCACCCTTTTCTCTCCTATAGTTTAGCTTTGTTAGTTATTAGTGTGGTGTTAGGTGGAAGTAAGTCTGGTGGACACAGGAAGTTCATGGGTGATAGAATACACTTATTCTCTTGGCAGTCACAGACCTCTGTAAAAAGTATTTCTCCAACACCATACAGGGAGACACAGTTTCACAGCTAATTAAAACTTTGAAACTCTCCACATTCATTATGTTATGATCTCAGTGGGGGACCAAACAATCCCGGATTTCTGTGTGTGAATGTGCATGTGCATGCGTGTGTGTTCACACTAAAGACCTGTGCTAATTGGTTCGAAGTTGGTTGTTGCAGACTAGACATGGGTTGTAGCAGACTGTTAGCAGTATGAAGTGTGATCTGCAGGGACTTTGGGAGGGGAAGGGCTGCATGTTAGCTCAAAAAGCCTCCTGACCCCGTGGAATACATAGTTACATAGGGTGAATGTATGTTAATGAACTGGATTAGCAGTGGCTATAGCCTCATTAACTGGGAATCTGTCCCACATTTGATAAAATTGTCAACTAATGTGAATTCTAAGTGAAATCAACAAAAATGTAACCATCTCATTGGATTTAGAGTCAAAGATAGATGAAAAAAGATTCCTTTACGTTGATGACTTTTTGCAAATCCAAACAAGTTTTCCACGCTGATTCACCGTCATCACATTATATTTTTGTTGTTGTTGAAATGATGTGAAAACAAAATGGATTCAAGCAGTATGTGCCCAGTGGGATGTGTGTTTACAGACTCTTGCTGTTAGAGGTATCCAGGGGGATGTGTGTTTACAGACTCTTGCTGTTAGAGGTATCCAGGGGGATGTTAACATGTTCATACAGTGGCTTACTTTACAAACACAGATGACAGTTTAACCATAATGTTAGACACCTGCTGATACAAGCCATACCACGGAGGCAGTTTCACATCTCTGCTAAAGAGCCCCCCCCCCCACCCCCACGCGTAGCTTAGCGACGTGGGTCTTTTATCAGCGACAAAGAGCAGTGGTCTGTTTGATCTGGATCTCCTGTTCTCTGTCTGAATGAGCCCAGCCCGATTCTACAGTATCAGTCCTGGACCACTAGAAAGAGCCCACCACAGCCCTGTCCCTTATCATCATCCTCAGCCTGACCAGTATAAATACCCAGTTCTCCCATCCCCAGTCCTGTCATTAGTGCTGCCCATGTCATCATTCATCTGCTTCGGCATATTAAAAACCCTAAAGACCCTACACACCACTGATCAACGACAGCTCCCTAATCAGGCTATTTAGTCATGGTTGTCATTCTATACATGCAGCAAGGACAGTCTCTCTCTCTTTGTTATGTGTCCCTCTGGTGGTCAGGTAGGGAAATTGCTCTTGAATCCCCTATTGTTATATTGAGCACTCTGAATGATGTTGTAGTTCCTTTTGAAAACATTTGACCTGCCCATCCATCTATCATATTGCTGTAATAACGACGTACAGAAACCCTAAGCGTATCGTGGGTAGTATGGAGCTCATTCAGCCAGCACACCATGTGGACACAGTTTCCCTAGAGCGCCTGTTGCTTAGCTACAATCAGGCCCGTGAGTGAGTGAGTGAGTGAGTGAGTGAGTGAGTGAGTGAGTGAGTGAGTGAGTGAGTGAGTGAGTGAGTGAGTGAGTGAGTGAGTGAGTGAGTGAGTGAGTGAGTGAGTGAGTGAGTGAGTGAGTGAGTGAGTGAGTGAGTGACTCTCTCTCTCTCTCTCTCTCTCTCTCTCTCTCTCTCTCTCTCTCTCTCTCTCTCTCTCTCTCTCTCTCTCTCTCTCTCTCTCTCTCTCTCTCTCTCTCTCTCTCTCTCTCTCTCTCTCTCTCTCTCTCTCTCTCTCTCTCTCTCTCTCTCTCTCTCTCTCTCTCTCTCTCTCTCTCTCTCTCTCTCTCTCTCTCTCTCTCTCTCTCTCGCCGCCTCTCTCTCTCTCTCTCTAGCCGCCTCTCTCTCTCTCTAGCCGCCTCTCTCTCTAGCCGCCTCTCTCTCTCTAGCCGCCTCTCTCTCTCTCTAGCCGCCTCTCTCTCTCTAGCCGCCTCTCTCTCTCTCTCTAGCCGCCTCTCTCTCTAGCCGCCTCTCTCTCTCTAGCCGCCTCTCTCTCTCTAGCCGCCTCTCTCTCTCTCTCTCTCTCTCTCTCTCTCTCTAGCCGCCTCTCTCTCTCTAGCCGCCTCTCTCTCTCTAGCCGCCTCTCTCTCTCTAGCCGCCTCTCTCTCTCTAGCCGCCTCTCTCTCTCTCTAGCCGCCTCTCTCTCTCTAGCCGCCTCTCTCTCTCTAGCCGCCTCTCTCTCTCTAGCCGCCTCTCTCTCTCTAGCCGCCTCTCTCTCTCTAGCCGCCTCTCTCTCTAGCCGCCTCTCTCTAGCCGCCTCTCTCTCTAGCCGCCTCTCTCTCTAGCCGCCTCTCTCTCTAGCCGCCTCTCTCTCTAGCCGCCTCTCTCTCTAGCCGCCTCTCTCTCTAGCCGCCTCTCTCTCTCTCGCCGCCTCTCTCTCTCTTCTCGCCGCCTCTCTCTCTCTCTCTCCTAGCCGCCTCTCTCTCTAGCGCTCTCTCTCTCTCTAGCCGCCTCTCTCTCTCTCTAGCCGCCTCTCTCTCTCTAGCCTCTCTCTCTAGCCGCCTCTCTCTCTCTAGCCGCCTCTCTCTCTCTAGCCGCCTCTCTCTCTCTCTAGCCGCCTCTCTCTCTCTCTAGCCGCCTCTCTCTCTCTCTAGCCGCCCTCTCTCTCTCTAGCCGCCTCTCTCTCTCTAGCCGCCTCTCTCTCTTCTAGCGCCTCTCTCTCTCTCTAGCCGCCTCTCTCTCTCTCTAGCCGCCTCTCTCTCTCTAGCCGCCTCTCTCTCTCTCTAGCCGCCTCTCTCTCTCTCTAGCCGCCTCTCTCTCTCCTCTAGCCTCTAGCCCTCTCTTCTCTCTCTAGCCGCCTCTCTCTCTCTAGCCGCCTCTCTCTCTCTAGCGCCTCTCTCTCTCTCTAGCCGCCTCTCTCTCTCTCTAGCCGCCTCTCTCTCTCTAGCCGCCTCTCTCTCTCTAGCCGCCTCTCTCTCTCTCTAGCCGCCTCTCTCTCTCTCTAGCCGCCTCTCTCTCTCTCTAGCCGCCTCTCTCTCTCTCTAGCCGCCTCTCTCTCTCTCTAGCCGCCTCTCTCTCTCTCTAGCCGCCTCTCTCTCTCTCTAGCCGCCTCTCTCTCTCTTAGCCGCCTCTCTCTCTCTCTAGCCGCCTCTCTCTCTCTCTAGCCGCCTCTCTTCTCTCTAGCCGCCTCTCTCTCTCTCTAGCCGCCTCTCTCTCTCTCTAGCCGCCTCTCTCTCTCTCTAGCCGCCTCTCTCTCTCTCTAGACGCCTCTCTCTCTCTCTAGCCGCCTCTCTCTCTCTCTAGCCGCCTCTCTCTCTCTCTAGCCGCCTCTCTCTCTCTCTCTAGCCGCCTCTCTCTCTCTCTAGCCGCCTCTCTCTCTCTCTAGCCGCCTCTCTCTCTCTCTAGCCGCCTCTCTCTCTCTCTCTAGCCGCCTCTCTCTCTCTCTAGCCGCCCTCTCTCTCTCTCTAGCCGCCTCTCTCTCTCTCTAGCCGCCTCTCTCTCTCTCTAGCCGCCTCTCTCTCTCTAGCCGCCTCTCTCTCTAGCCGCCTCTCTCTCTAGCCGCCCTCTCTCTCTAGCCGCCTCTCTCTCTAGCCGCCTCTCTCTCTAGCCGCCTCTCTCTCTAGGCCGCCTCTCTCTCTAGCCGCCTCTCTCTCTAGCCGCCTCTCTCTCGTAGCCATGACTATAAATGAAAGGCACCGCTTCAGTTCCCCATAAATGTTCAGTGAAAATAAGGCAGCTGAAAGCAATAAGTCTGAAACGATTAAAAAGTTTCCTGTGCATGTTTATTTTAAAGTATATAAATATATGACCCTACACTGCACTCTTTGCATTATCATGATATCATTGTTAGCTGTATTTGTGTATGTAGACGACAGAGAGAAAGCCTATCAGTAAAGTATAGCACCCAGTCAGCTATGACTATGGAGGGAGAGAGGGGGGACTCGGGTGTGTTCGTGGTGTATATTGATAGTAAAATACTTGTATCTTTAAACATTCAGCATTGAGTCCGATAAATATATTTACCAGTCCGATAAATATATATTACCAGTCAGATATATATATATACTACCAGAGCCGTATTCCAGAGGGAGAAGAGAGAGTGTTCAGACTGATGAGGTGCAGTGTCTGGGAGGTCTGGAACTGTAGCTACAAAGGAAAGAGAAAAAGAAAGAGAGAGATAAAATAAACCAGATTGACCAGAGAGATATGCCCTGATGGACTGGTAGGTCATATTCTGATAACTTTCTACATTTCTCCAGGGGAAATTTTCTTTAAAAAGCAGGCTATAACTGAATCGTCTCCTTGCTCACAAGGTTTCTGTGGTAATAGAGAATTTCATGTTCTCAGTAACCAATAGAGCAGTGATCTTCTTGTTTGTTTAACAACAGTATGCGCTAACTGTAGCAGGATGCACATACAACAAAAAGAGGCTAAGATTACATTTTCATGTTGATAATTATCCACAAACATGACTTTCTTTACGTGGCTCACCTTCACTCTACTATATTTGAACCTTTTTCCTCTTATTGTCCAAGTCTTACCGTAGTGACAGAAGGACAAATCCAACAGATATGACACCAGTAAAATGTAAACTGACCAAGGAATCACCACCAATGCACTTCCTGTAATCTGTGCAGTTGGGGACAAACAAACAAACAAAAACATGCAATCTCGTTTGGCCGGAAAACATTTGGCTGTGACATTTACTAAATGAGAGCAGATGAATGGAGCAGAGTTGTATATCCAGGCTAACCTTTAGCTTGTTGAATATGTTGATGAAATTAGCCTCATGCCCTGGTGCTGCGTGTTTATGCAGTAGAGCTCAGAAGCAATGAGCGCTCAGGGCAGATGCTGCATGATGGAAGCATAGGGTAGCTCTCTATATTCATCAGTTGGCGAGGCGCTCTGCTATAGTTCAGGTTTGCATAATGGAAACAGGAGTTAAACATGACTCTGCTGTTTGGCCTCGTAGGGAAACCACTGAAACCACTTCAGTTTCAGGTGACATTAATGTCCCAGTTCAATATAATTAAGTTTTGCTTGCGTAAAGAAAGTACCATTTTTATGTAAACTACGTACGCTTCATCTGCTTTATATAACTGTACTGTATGAGATGACATTATAACGTCCCAGGAAATTATTTTGTTACTTCATTGTAAATTGTATGAAAGCTACCAACATCCTTAACCACACACAAACAACCACACACACACCTACCCACAGATCACCTGGCCTCAGTACTGTACGGGTGCATGTGTGTATATGATGTGATACCTGTGAGAAGACGTGTATGTGTCCTGTTCCCACTGCTCTGGTAGATCAGGCTGTGTGTGTGTGTCTCAGTGAGGGGTCGGAACAGGGCAGGTGCTGGGGACAGGTCCCTGCCGGCTCATGGTCCAATCACTAATTAGGTTGAGGGTCTTTGTTCCTCCACCATGGGAAAGGCTCCTCTTCACAGCTCCCTAACCCCTCTCTCTTTCCCCCCTCCCTAACCCCTCTCCTTACCCTGCCTAACCCCTCTCTCTACGCTCCCTAACCCCTCTCTCTCCCCTCCCTAACCCCTCTCCTTACCCTGCCTATCCCCTCTCTCTACCCTGCCTATCCCCTCTCTCTACCCTGCCTAACCTCTCCCTCTACCCTGCCTAACCCCTCCCTCTACCCTGCCTAACCCCTCTCCTTACCCTGCCTATCCCCTCTCTCTACCCTGCCTATCCCCTCTCTCTACCCTGCCTAACCCCTCCCTCTACCCTGCCTAACCCCTCGACGCTCCCTATCCCCTCTCTCTCCCCTCCCTAACCCCTCTCCTTACCCTGCCTATCCCCTCTCTCTACCCTGCCTAACCCCTCCCTCTACCCTGCCTAACCCCTCCCTCTACCCTGCCTAACCCCTCCCTCTACCCTGCCTAACCCCTCCCTCTACCCTGCCTAACCCCTCCCTCTACCCTGCCTAACCCCTCCCTCTACCCTGCCTAACCCCTCTCCTTACCCTGCCTATCCCCTCTCTCTACCCTGCCTATCCCCTCTCTACCCTGCCTAACCCCTCCCTCTACCCTGCCTAACCCCTCGACGCTCCCTATCCCCTCTCTCTTCCCTCCCTAACCCCTCTATCTACCCTGCCTAACCCCTCTCTACCAACCCTAACCTCTCTACCCTCCCTAACCCCTCTCTCTACCAACCCTAACCCCTCTCTCTACCCTCCCTAACCCCTCTCTACCCTCCCTAACCCCTCTCTACCCTCCCTAACCCCTCTCTACCCTCCCCTCACTCTACCCTCCCTAACCCTTCACTCTACCCTCCCTAACCCCTCAACTCTACCCTCCCTAACCCCTCAACTCTACCCTCCCTAACCCCTCAACTCTACCCTCCCTAACCCCTCACTCCACCCTCCCTAACCCCTCACTCCACCCTCCCTAACCCCTCACTCCACCCTCCCTAACCCCTCACTCCACCCTCCCTAACCCTCACTCACTCCACCCTCCCTAACCCCTCACTCCACCCTCCCTAACCCCTCTCTCCACCCTCCCTAACCCCTCTCTTTGCCCTCCCTAACCCCTCTCTTTGCCCTTCCTAACCCCTCTCTTTGCCCTTCCTAACCCCTCTTTACCCTCCCTAACCCCTCTCTTTACCCTCCCTAACCCCTCTCTCTACCCTCCCTAACCCCTCTCTCTACCCTCCCTAACCCCTCTCTCTACCCTCCCTAACCCCTCTCTCTACCCTCCCTAACCCCTCTCTCTATCCTCCCTAACCCCTCTCTCTACCCTCCCTAACCCCTCTCTCTACCCTCCCTAACCCCTCTCTCTACCCTCCCTAACCCCTCTCTCTACCCTCCCTAACCCCTCTCTCTACCCTCCCTAACCCCTCTCTCTACCCTCCCTAACCCCTCTCTCTACCCTCCCTAACCCCTCTCTCTACCCTCCTCCTCTCTCCTGTGTACCAGTATTCTTTCTCTCTGCTCCAAGAATCCAGCTCGTTCCGTCCAGACATTAATATTTACAGTAGGGGACATTACCGAGACTATTCACTGTGGTTAAAGGGCCTGCTCCTCTGGAAATGGTTAGACAGCTAAACACCTTGCCGAGGACAGACACACATTTGAACCGCAACTAAGCACCTTGCCAAAGGCATAGAGATAAACCATGATTTATCAATTTTGACCGTTTAAAATGGCATTGCAGTGTGTTCACTGCTTGTTTTATAAGCTTTACAAATCAATTTGATCTATTAGGGTACATCAGTATGGCTTGTGGTGTTGTGAGGCAGGTTGGAGCGTGCCCACATGATGCTCTGACTTCTGGCTAGGTGGTGACATCAGCTCACCTGCTGCCCACCTACTCTCCCTACAACTACAGCTTATTGTCTCTTAAACAACAGTGTGACTTCACTGGTTTAACTCACTATAATCACCACAAAAACAACAGCTGGACTTAAGTCTTTTCACCAGGAGAGTGACTCAGGGCCAGAGAGAAACTCATGCAGGCACGCGTCTCTAGATGAACTACTAATCAGAGATGATGACTTCTGTTGTCTTTCATGCGAACACAGTTAAACACACATAGTCCACACAATACACACCCAATACCAACCTACTTGAAACAATGCTAACACAATACACACCCAATACCAACCTACTTGAAACAATACTAACACAATACACACCCAATACCAACCTACTTGAAACAATACTAACACAATACACACCCAATACCAACCTACTTGAAACAATACTAACACAATACACACCCAATACCAACCTACTTGAAACAATGCTAACACAATACACACCCAATACCAACCTACTTGAAACAATGCTAACACAATACACACCCAATACCAACCTACTTGAAACAATACTAACACAATACACACCCAATACCAACCTATTTGAAACAATGCTAACACAATACACACCCAATACCAACCTACTTGAAACAATGCTAACACAATACACACCCAATACCAATCTACTTGAAACAATACTAACACAATACACACCCAATACCAACCTATTTGATACAATATTAACACAATACACACCCAATACCAACCTATTTGATACAATACTAACACAATACACACCCAATACCAACCTACAGATACAATACTAACATAATATAGACACAATGCCAGAACAATGCCAGGCACATCCTCTCCACTTCCCCTCCTAATCCTGCCAGACAGATGGTTAGAGTACAAACACACACACAAACACACACTGCTTCTTTCACTACAAACCAGGTCAATCACATAAAAAAAGCTTAAAATGTATTGCTAGAAGTTTTCTTAGTCTAGTATTCAGTTCTGCAGGGAGGGACATTGCTAGAAAGCTCATAAAGAAAGTATAAATGAAGTTTAAAACCTATAGATGTGAATGTTTGATACTATTGATGTATGTAGTGTGCCTTCTTTTTCCAGCAGCTCTCATGACTATTCTGTCTTTACACATGTTACCCTAGCACAGTTTCTTCTCATAAACAGAGTTTGAAATGGAATCCGATGGGAATATCTGTTCCCTATAGAGTCTGGTGCTCAGAATATCCATCCACATCATAAAGATAGCATGGAAATAGAGACAGACACCCAGAGAGAGAGAGAAATAAATGGATTGAGAGAGAGGGGGGGACCCAAAGAGACCCACCTAGAGAGAAGATTAAGTTACCCAATTCTCTCTGCTACTAATCCAGGCTTTTCCCGGCACTGGCTGGAGGGGGGGGTCAGATACAACCACAGCTATGGGGGGTTGGGTGGCGGGGCGGGTATTCACAAGGATGAGGTGGCGGTGGTGGGGGGGCAGAGAAGGGTGGGGTATAAATACCTGCAGTAGTGAGGCGGGCGTCACTCAGGTGGGCTCACAGGGAGGCCAGGGAGGAACACAGAGCAGATACTGGCCAGGTGACAGACACATAGGAAGCAGAAGGAGAGGGGACCAGCCAAGCACAGCAGCTTTTACCTGTCCAGGGAAGAAACGACAAGAGGTCAGCACCTGAGTGTCTACCTGAGAACAGCTAAGTGCAGGGAAGGTCATTCTTCCTGATCCTATCCAGGTGAGAAGGAGGTCGTGAGATCATCGTGATGTCGTGCCAGGCGTTCAGCGCGGACTCCTTCACCACCCTGGCAGGAGACTCCCTCCCCCTCCTCATGCACCACGCCTCCGCTGCCGACTGCCTGCCCTCCTCCGCCTCCACACACACACACAACATGGTGTCCGCAGGTAACCTCTCACGCCGACCCCTAACCCCTGATCACACATTATTTCTATCCCTCTGAACCATTTCCAGTCTTCTAACAGTTGTGCTGCTGTGGTGTAACTGTGTTAAAGGATGTATTTTTCCTGTGTGTGTGTGGGTGGATATTAGCAGAGCTGTTATAGCTGAACCCTGAAGATCTCTATTAGATGTTTGTAGATAGAACATCTCCAGCTCTTGGCCTTGGAGAGATTCCACAGAGGTGAATAGAGTTGTGTGTGTGTGTGTGTGTGTGTGTGTGTGTAGAGAGCGTAGGTGGGGTGTTTGTGTGACCCCCACTGCTATCCAGGCTGCAGACTGGATGTATTAACTAACACCCTCACACTGGCACGCGATTGTGTACACACACGCACAGGTAGCAGGTAGCCTAGCATTTAGATCGTTGGGCCAGTAACCGACAGGTTTCTAGTTTGAATCCCTGAGCCGACAAGGTGAAAAATTGGTCAATGTGTCCTTGAGCAAGGCACTTAACCCGAACTGCTCCAGGGTCGCGTTGGCAGACACTGGCCGTGACTTATCTCTCCGAAGGGGGTCTCAGGGAGAGTTGGAAAAAACACTTGAAATAGCACCCACCAAATTATTATTATTATTATTATACGAACACACATCTTACTTTACAGCTGAAGATTAAGATTTTGGACTGCATCTGAACATTGTCTGCACAGTTTCTTATAAGATTCACAGTTTCTCCCTGCTGTGTCTGTCTGTAGAGAAATATTACTGTAGTATGGAGGACAGTAGGAGTGTTATTAGCCTATCCAGTTTGAGAGCTAAATTAACAGTCCACATTCACCATGAGAAAGGACTTCACCAGAAGAACAAACCTGCTAACTGAAGTCCAATGTTCTGTCCATCGTCATTGGAAAGGAACCTACACTACAGCTAATTCAACACAACAGCTTTTACAACGAAGAATGTAAATCAACCACCATTCTATTGCTATCACTCAATACAGTTTCTTCCACAAGCAGGTGCACCCATAGACAATTACACAAGTACAGCAAAAAGCCATGTCTAAACTGATCTACGGTCTCTCTCCCTCGTTCCCCCTCACCCTCTCTCCAGTCCCGTCAGGTCTGTCTCTCCTCCAGTCCTCCAAGCGTTCCCACATGCACCTCTCCACCTCCACCCTTGGCAACGCCCTCAGCAACGGTCCTCCCGGCCTGCACTACCCCGTCACACCCTGTCACTATAGCAACCAACAGACCACTTACGGCATGATGGCAGGTCAGTGATGATGGTGGTGGTGGTGATGATGATGATGGTTGTGGTGGAGATGGTGATGATGGTGGTGGGGATGCTGCTGATGATAAAGGTTTCCTCCCTAGCTCAGGAGATGCTGTCTGCCAGTATATCTCAGACCAGAATCCTCCAGGCCTGCAGTGTCCCGCACCCCAACATGGTCAACGGAGCAAACACACTGCAAGGTACGCACACACACACACAAACACCCTTCATACAGCTACACTCCCCTCTAGTGGCTGTAGCTGGTATCACAGTTGATGTTTCTCCATCTATTTAGGTTCATTGGCCCCTTGTCTGTATAAGTTTCCAGAGCATGGTCTGGGTGGGGGGTCGTGCTCTATGAGCCACAGTTTCCCCCCACTGCCCCCTGCCGTGCTGTCTGAGCCACCCCTGGGGTGCACTAAGGACCTCCGCCTTAGGAGCCGGCCACCAGATGACCCCCCCGACATGGACTCACCTCAGATACGAGAGCTGGAGAAGTTTGCCAACGACTTCAAACTCCGCAGGATCAAACTGGGTGAGTTAGATAGCAACTGTCTTTCTGTCCTGAACTGTTTAAAACAGTTACACATGCACACCCACAGCTGACTGTGTGTGTATGTCTGTTTCAAAGGGTACACCCAAACTAACGTTGGAGAGGCTCTGGCTGCGGTGCATGGCTCAGAGTTCAGCCAGACAACCATCTGTCGCTTTGAGAACCTGCAGCTGAGCTTCAAGAACGCCTGCACGTTAAAGGCCATCCTGGCCAAGTGGCTGGACGAAGCAGAGCAGGCCGGGGGTGAGTGGACAACCATGATCTTATCCTGGGAGAGAGGGACAGCCATGACCTTAATGTTGTTCTTTCCACAGCTCTGTTTAATGAAAAAATGGGCATGAATGAGCGTAAGAGGAAACGAAGAACCACTATCAGGTAACTACCCTCTTCTGCATCAGATACCTACAACATATTTTTCCATCAGGTAACTAACTACACATTACAATTACAGAGATGCTTAAAGCGGTTTGATCAAACACCACCTCCCTCTTTAAACACTGCATCCCTCTCCTCCTGTAGTCTGGGGGCTAAGGAGGCATTGGAGCGTAGTTTCGGGGAGAAGATCAAGCCCTCATCTCAGGAGATCGTCCGTATGGCCGAGGGGCTACACCTGGAGAAGGAGGTGGTCCGGGTCTGGTTCTGTAACCGTCGGCAACGAGAGAAACGGGTCAAGACCAGCCTTCACCACAGCTCCTACCTGATCAAGGACAGTCCTACCTATAGATAACCCTAACCCCTATCTGTCCCCCAATGCCATAAACCCTTGAGTTCGGGTGTGACCTCATTCTTTAATTGGACTAAAAGCCTTTTGATCTTCAAGTGCCTGCAGCCTCTAATACAATTTCTCCCAGAAGTGGCTGGTCGTTGTAAAAACAAATGACACTAATACATTCCCATGTGTCTTTATCATCTATTTATCTCAAATGTAATATATAAACTGAATGATTATGAATGTGAACATCTAATTTATTGACAGATTTGTGTTTTCAAGTCAGAGACATCTTCAACCCAGAGAGAGAGAGAGAACTATATAGAGACATTCTGATATGTAAGAAATCAAAACGTCCCAGTTGCACGTGTCATCTTTCATACGTACTGATTTCATGATGCGTTTCCCATGAATAAATACATACAAACCAACAGTGTGTTGAGGACAGGAGATGATTTAAGTGATGAATATACAAGCACCTGTGTCCCTGTAGCATACTGGAGACATTATACTGCATCAGTGTAGAGCTGGGCTCAAAAGCAGGCCAGAAGTGCCAGTCATCGTCTTACAATCAATCATTCAGTACAGGGTAGATGTATACAAATAAAAAAAGAGTGAAAAAAATATGATTTAATGAAACATTTATCAGAGATGCAATTAATTAATTCATGGATTGTGCACTGACATGCATTTAATGTAATGATTTGTTGATTCATTTATTAAGCAGTTGGTGTTTCCGAGAGCCCAACAAAAGGGAGCTGAGCAGCCTGCACTGTATGACAGTGACATTATTCCCTGATTTATTGACGTGTTTCTGTGAATACAAACATCCGGCCTACTAGTCAACATGTGCATACTGTGCTAAACTCACCCGGTCATTATAACTGTAGAGTGGCTCCTGTCTTACAGCTGCCTGGTGGAGGAACCTCTGAATTCATCTCCATAGCCCCTTCCCCCAGGATCCATTCACTCTCCCATGTCTTCATTTGGATGTACTGGGAGAGCAGAACTGTAGGAATCTAGACAGAGTAATCTCAATAGGACAGGTATGAAATAAGGATAAGATTAGAAGGGAGCTCTGTGGTCTGAGAAAAGGTGGGATGCACTGTGGCACTACTGATACTGAGGTCCCTACATAATGAGCTCTATATGCTAATTCACAGCCTGTGGTATATGGCTGCGCTCTCCAGCGGGACAAAGCGCTGCATGAGTGTGTCAGGGATGGGGTCAATTCAAATTGAAGGCAGTCAATTCAGGAAGTAAACATAAGTAACCATTACAAATTTGAAAAATCTGCATCTATTTTCAATGACTTCTCAATAAACTGAGGAGTAGAAGCTATTTATTTCAACAGTTTTTCCTTTTTCAATTTAAATTAAAATCACTTCCTGAATTGACTCCCTTCAATTGAAATGGTCTCATTGCAGCTCTGGGCCTCCATGCTTCTAATGCGGACTGTCCTCTTCAATGCCTGAATAAAAACACCATTGATATGAAGCAGGTGTGGTTGGCATAGGTCATTGTTTGAGCAGCCGCTAGTAAAACAACATATTTCACTGTACCGATTCAGTGTGACAATAAAACCATTTTTTTGGTACATGATGCTATTTTATTCATTATAAAAGTCATCAAGTCTAAACAGTACAACTGAATAGATAGAGGATACATACATGGTAGAGAAAAAGTGTGACAACAACCTTCATTTATTCACCTTTCCTCTCTGGAGAATTGCACCACAAAATCAAGTTGAAAAGAAACTGCTGTAACAATAGTAAGCCAGTCAATGTTTTCCAGTAACAATCTTTAAGACAATTATTTTAGTATACAGTGATATACTAGTTGACATTAGAAAACCAGAAGAGAACCATGAGAGGGAACATTCTAGAATGCATTAAATGTTTAGTTGATAATGCACAATATGTCATTGTCTCCTTACCTGCTCTTACAGCATGGTAGAGTGAAACAGAGCGAGCGTCAGGAAGACAATGATCCGTCTTCTTCACAAACCCATTGTACACTCTAGAATGTGTGTGTGTGGTGTTTAAAAAAACCAGCTCTAACAACAGATACGATAACTGCACAGCAGCCGAGATAAAAGGAGAGAGATGAGGAGACACAGAGATCAACTAAGACACATAGACAACATCTTCAAATTAGAGTACAACTCTACAGTACAAAACAAGCAATTCAAAATGAACCATTCTTTGAAATATCAAGTTAATGATTATTAGTTTGAATTAGCATTAATTACTCTTTCACACATCGTTTTAAACTGAATCTATTTACGTATCTGACATCCAGCTTGATCCTGCTAATTCCATAGATTCTCATGCAAAATGTTTATTAGTGAAAAAGTCAAGCCCTTACCCTACTCGTAGGGGTTAATGTCAGTAGTTCCTAGAGTTAATGTCAGTGGTTCTAGACAGACACCGTGTCAGTAGGTTGACACCAGCAGCGTCTATAGTACTGTACCTAAAGATGTGAGAGCACAGAGAACAGTCATTACCTCACTCTGTTTCTTTGACTTCATCCTCCTCCCACAGGATTTGTACTCCCAGGACTAATGGAGAAGCCATGAACAAAATATAATGTGAACATAGAGGTCACTTTTCCAGAGTCGACAGTCTGTATGTACATAAAGAAGCCAACCCCTTCAGCAGGCTGCAGCAGAATGTAGTGTGGGTCATAATATTATATTAATCCTTAATTTAGTCATTACATATTCATAATCACCCACACATGGACCACCAGCCTGCTAGTACACAGGCCTAGCCCATGGTGTGTGTGTTATTCCACTCCCAGGGCTCGGAGTTGTCGCTCTATCTCGTCGTCAGAGATCTGCGTTTTGCGTTTAGGAGAAGCAGTAGGGAGACTCTTCCCTGCTGCTGGGGCTCTCACCATCTGAAACACACACACACACACACACATCCCAACAGGTTAACACTGGCCTAACAACACACAGTAGAGTAGCCCTTCTGCATAGAAAGCGGTGGTGTAGTAACACATGCTGTCCCCCAGGGGGAGTGGGTTCCCTGCCAGATGGACAGTCACTGTAACTGCCTTATTTATCGCCACACACAGGACACCTACAGGCACAGTCTACAGCACGTGTCAAACTCATTCCACGGGGGGCCGGGTGTGTGCAGGTTTTCGCTCCACCCTTGTACTGATGGATGAATTAAGGTAACTAATTATTAAAGAACTCCCCTCACCTGTTTGTCTAGTTCTTAATTGAATGGAACAAAATAAACCAGACACTCGGCCCTCAGTGGAATGAGTCCTGGTCTACAGGCTGTCATCTCATAAAGACAGGCAGGCTACAGGCACAGACTGTCATCTCATAAAGACAGGCAGGCTACAGGCACAGACTGTCATCTCATAAAGACAAGCAGGCTACAGGCAGACTACAGGCTGTCATCTCATAAAGACAGGCAGACTACAGGCTGTTATCTCATAAAGACAAGCAGGCTACAGGCAGACTACAGGCTGTTATCTCATAAAGACAGGCAGACTACAGGCACAGACTACAGGCTGTCATCTCATAAAGACAAGCAGGCTACAGGCAGACTACAGGCTGTCATCTCATAAAGACAGGCAGACTACAGGCTGTTATCTCATAAAGACAAGCAGGCTACAGGCAGACTACAGGCTGTTATCTCATAAAGACAGGCAGACTACAGGCACAGACTATAGGCTGTCATCTCATAAAGACAGGCAGGCTACAGGCACAGGCTGTCATCTCATAAAGACAGGCAGGCTACAGGCAGACTACAGGCTGTCATCTCATAAAGACAAGCAGGCTACATGCAGACTACAGGCTGTTATCTCATAAAGACAAGCAGGCTACAGGTAGACTACAGGCTGTCATCTCATAAAGACAGGCAGACTACAGGCTGTTATCTCATAAAGACAGGCAGACTACAGGCACAGACTATAGGCTGTCATCTCATAAAGACAGGCAGGCTACAGGCACAGGCTGTCATCTCATAAAGACAGGCAGGCTACAGGCACAGGCTGTCATCTCATAAAGACAAGCAGGCTACATGCAGACTACAGGCTGTTATCTCATAAAGACAAGCAGGCTACAGGCAGACTACAGGCTGTCATCTCATAAAGACAGGCAGACTACAGGCTGTCATCTCATAAAGACAAGCAGGCTACATGCAGACTACAGGCTGTTATCTCATAAAGACAGGGAGACTACAGGCAGACTACAGGCTGTTATCTCATAAAGACAAGCAGGCTACAGCCACAGACTAAAGGCTGTTATCTCATAAAGACAGGCAGGCCCCAGGCACAGACTACAGGCAGACTACAGCAGTGCTATTGAAACTTTTTCAGCAGGGACCCTAATTTTTCCACCGGAATTTCCATTCATTCTCACTAGCAGTCCAAATCAAATGACAACCTTAATCTATGAATTTACATTTTTATATTAACAAATAACCTCTAAATCATTGCATTCATCTCTTATTCAAATTAATAGAAACCAATTAATGCATTTACTCAAAATTGTTTTTCAAATCTTTCTTAAAACCGTTTGTATATCGTCCCACACAATAATCTGTACACACACACACACACTTATTTTATTTACATTTTGGCAACCCCACTGCAGTTCAGGCAGGCTACAGGAGGTCTACAGCAGTGTTCCCCAACTGTACACATTGTTGTCGTAGCTCCGGACAAACACCCGATTCAACTTGTCAACTAATCATCAAGCCCTCAAATGAGTTGAATCAGGTGAGTTAGTCCGGGACTAACAGAAATGTTAGGTAGGGCTGTGACGATACCAGTATTGCAATATTTTTTCCATGACAAAAATGAAAACATGAAGCAGTAAGAACACGTTGGTCCTTTAAAAACCTGCTATATGTCAAATATTGTGTTGTATATCTTGGAATATAAATAAATGTAACTCTGGAAGACAACATTATGTTTCCAACATTAGGGCTGTTTTCTTAAAGAAATTAAATCCACTTTGTGTTTCATTTTCTTACCACGATACTTACGAGTATTGCAATACTGGTATCGTCCCAGCCCTGCTGTTGGGTACTCTAGGACTGGAGTTGGTCTCCCTCCCATTAAGACAGGCAGGCTACGGGCTATCCTGCTACTGTCTTTGTCTGCTACACCTCAAAGCATCCAGATGGGAGAGGGCTTTGAGGTGATACAGGACCCTCTTACCTTTCCAGAGGACTACTTATGGGGAGAAGTGACTGGGGAACGGCATTGGGCAGTAAGTCTTACCTTTCCAGAGGACTACTTATGGGGAGAAGTGACTGGGGAACGGCATTGGGCAGTACGTCTTACCTTTCCAGAGGACTACTTATGGGGAGAAGTGACTGGGGAACGGCATTGGGCAGTACGTCTTACCTTTCCAGATGACTACTTATGGGGAGAAGTGACTGGGGAACGGCATTGGGCAGTTCTTCTTACCTTTCCAGAGATCTCGATCCCGATCTCATCCAGAACCTGGTTCACAATGTCCTGAGATTCTTCCTCATCTCCTGATTCCACAAATATCTCATCTAACGTATCGTTGACTGGAGGGAGCAAGAGAGAGGGGTAGAGGGGGAAAAGGGGCAGACAGAGAGTGAGAGGCAGCGAGACAGAGGTCCTAGTCAGTTTACCGTTAAAAGGTCATTGAACCACAAGGCAAACACACTGATCTGCATGATGTTTTTGGTTCTGACAGTTTTTTTTTGTCAGGCACTATTGTCATTCTTTTAAAATGTTTAAATCCTAGGCTAGGGAGCCAATGATAGTAGGTCTTACTCATGTCCTCGGTCATGCCCATCTTCATGTTCTCTTTCTGGAAGTCCTGCATGGTCTGGAGGGTCTTCTGTGGATCCATCTTCTTGTTCACCGCCTGCATTGTCTGGACAAACAGAGACAGACAAGACTTTCACCACCAAAACTGTTATATTACACAGACACAATACACAACTCCCAGAGCATGTACGCGCATCATAAATACATAGAGGGATTCTGCCTCTTCTTCCTGTGTGTTATCAGCCATGGCCTAGTTTCACGCCGGAGCCTCAAACTGCCAAATGAGCTGCAGACGTCACATGTAATTAGATGTCATTTTTGTATTGCTTGAAAACCTTTTCAGAGCATGTCCCTGTTGTTAGTGGGTCTCTCTGCAGCCCCATAGTCTAGATGAAGCTAGAAGTGGGCTGTTTGGTGAGACTTTAATGTTTTCCCTCCACACTGAAGCCGTGGTAACACAAGCATGGTAACACACAAATGAGCAGCGCTCCCTAAACACATTCCTTTTTCTGTTACAGATTGGCTGTTCTCAGAATTAGACCTATCAGACATCCTGGTCATGACTAATTAACTACCACACAGAGAAAACACTCCGATCAGAAACAATGCACTGATTAGAAACAGATTAATACATGAATAACTACATTAATAAATACTTTCAGACTGTAACTAGTTCACATTCTTAGCTCTAAACATCACGGGCTTATAGTCCTATAACCAGGCTAATTAGATATGCTACTTTATACATTACCAGAAGACTAATTGATAATAAACTAAGATGTGTAAGGATGTCATCTGATCTGTGTCTCTGAGCTGTGAAAGGGTATAGGATGGACGAGGGTGAAATGAGAATCTCTACCCAATCAGACAAACATTACCATCCTGAGGGGATGACAGGATACATAACAGACTAATTATCACACACTCAGAGTTGGAGAGGAATCCTTTGAACTGTTTTGGAGAAGCTGTTTTAATGTTAACTGGGTTAGTCGGTCTGCTTTTGGGCCTCATTTACACAGACACATATAAATGTATGTGTGTGGAGCAACAATACAAATTTAAAACATGTTAAAAACTGATGACTTTTAGAGGCCCAACATCCAAAATGTGATGGTCTGCGTGCCTGTCAGAATGTGTGTGGTGCTCTTTACCTTAGCCGTAGTGGACATGGCTCCAGCCATCTTCATCTGAGAATTCATGACCTTGGTCTGTGTGGACATGGAGGTGACCTTTGAACTGACGGCATAGGTCCGGTTCTTCTGCTTCCTCAGCTGGACCAGCTGCTTGGCCAAGATCTTACACGCCTCACGGTTCCCAGACTTAGCCATCTTCTTTATCTCCATCTCCTACAGGGGGAGGGAAGGAACAGGAGGAGGAGGATCAGCTTCTGACTGGCTTTGCATATATTTTAGATTCTTCAAAGTAGCCACCCTTTGCCTTGATGACAGATTTGCACACACTTGCATTCTCTCAACCAGCTTCATGAGGTAGTCACCTGGAATGCATTTCAATAAACAGGTGTGCCTTGTTAAAAGTCCAGGATATGTAAGGGCTATTTGACCAAGAAGGAGAGCGATGAGTGCTGCATCAGTTGACCTGGCTCCCACAATCACCCGACCTCAACCCAATTGAGATGGTTTGGGATGAGTTGGACCGCAGAGTGAAGGAAAAGCAGCCAAGTGCTCAGCATATGTGGGAACGCCTTCAAGACTATTGGAAAACATTCGATGTGAACCTGGTTGAGAGACTGCCAATAACGTGCAAAGCTGTCGTCAAGGCAAAGGGTGGCTACTTTGAAGAATTTAAAATATATTTAGATTTTTAAAAACACTTTTTGGTTACTACATGCGATCCTGAGTGGCCCAGCGGTCTAAGGCACTGCAGCTCAGTTCAAGACGAGTCACTACAGAGCCTGGTTCGACCCTAGAGCGGCGCACAATTGGCCTAGCATCGTCCGGGTTAGGGGAGGGTTTGGCCGGGGTAGGCCATCAATTTAAATAAGAATTTGTTATAAACGGACTTACATTAAATTAAAAAATGATTCCATGTGTTATTTCATAGCGTTGATGTCTTCACTATTCTACAATGTAGAAAATAGTCTAAATAAAAGACAAACCCTTGAGTGAGTAGGTGTGTCCTAACTTTTGGTACTGTACAGTCGAGGCCAAAATTTTTGTGAATGACACAAATATTAATTTTCAAAAAGTTTGCTTGCTTCAGTGTCTTTAGATATTTTTGTCAGATGTTACTATGGAATACTGAAGTATAGTTAAAAGCATTTAATGAGTGTCAAAGGCTTTTATTGACAATACCATGAAGTTTATGCAAAGAGTCAATATTTGCAGTGTTGACCCTTCTTTTTCAAGACCTCTGCAATCCGCCCTGGCATGCTGTCAATTAACTTCTGGGCCACTGATGGCAGCCCATTCTTGCATAATCAATGCCCTGAGTTTGTCAGAATGTGGGTTGTTTGTCCGCCCACCTCTTGAGGATTGACCACAAGTTCTCAATGGGATTAAGATCTGGGGAGTTTCCTGACCATGGACCCAAAATATCTATGTTTTGTTCCCGAGCCACTTAGTTATCACTTTTTCCTTATGGCAAGGTTCTCTATCATGCTGAAAAAGGCATTGTTCGTCACCAAACTGTTCCTGGATGGTTGGGAGAAGTTGCTCTCGGAGGATGTGTTGGTACCATTCTTTATTCATGGCTGTGTTCTTAGGCAAAAATGTGAGTGAGCCCACTCCCTTAGCTGAGAAGCACCCCACACATGAATGGTCTCAGGATGCTTTACTGTTGGCATGACACAGGACTGATGGTAGCGCTCACCTTGTCTTCTCCGGACAAGCTTTTTTCCGGATGCCCCAAACAATGGGAAAGGGGATTCATCAGAGAAAATGACTTTACCCCAGTCTTCAGCAGTTCAATCCCTGTACCAGCAGACTTTGTGAAAATTAATATTTGTAAAACGTTGAAAACTTTTGGCCACGACAGTACACATCAGTTTCCCCAGGGAGCACTATTAGATTATACACAGTGTAAATACTGTGATTTGGCTATGGTCTAAACACCTGAGAGCTAGCAGCCCCTCTTAGCTTTGGTAAAACAGCCTATTGCCCCGAGGGAACACACACTGCAAGGCTGTAAAGCCATGGCCCC
Organism: Oncorhynchus kisutch; assembly: GCF_002021735.2. Lineage (NCBI taxonomy): Eukaryota > Metazoa > Chordata > Actinopteri > Salmoniformes > Salmonidae > Oncorhynchus > Oncorhynchus kisutch. The sequence continues at coordinate 29,336,526 of NC_034199.2, read as the reverse complement.
TGGGAAACGATACAGCTGCAGCCCTGTGTGTCTCGGGTTATTCTGAAGAGCCAGTCCTCAAAACAATTATTGATTCATTATCATTTTTTACAGGAATAATACTCCCATCCCTCCACCCATTCCCTCTGTCAGAGTGTAGTGAGGGTTAAACTATCATTAGGCTGATCAGTGCTATGTAGAGTGGAGAAGAGCTGAGTGAAGGAGATGATTATTCAGCAGAGCCAGTCTCCTCCTCAGGTAGAGCGCTCTGCTAAACAGCTGAGTAGGCAGATTTCCATTACAGGACCATTACATTACCCCTCAGACACACAAACAGGTGCAGTCAGTCTCTGCCTGCTAAACATATTAATGATCAGAATAGACAGAACATCTTAATAATGAGGCTGCTATCTGCCATAAAGCAAAATTACATTTAAAGATGTAACAGTGATTTAGGATGGGATGACAAGTGGTGCTGATGTGAGCTTATTACTGATATTATATTAGGAAATTAGGAAATACCATGGTTGATTAGGAAATTCCATGGTTGAACATGACCAATGGTACAACTACCTGGGACAATTTGTTTTTAATTCAAATCAGCCCCTCTGTTGGATTTGGTCTCGGAGTGAATGCACGAAAGAAAAAGCCTGCAAAGCATTCTCCCCCCCCCGAAAAAAAAGCATCTAAAAAGAAAACAAATATTCCTATTAAAATCTGGTACAAAATATTCAATAGTGTAATTTTACCAATTGCACTATATGGAAGCAAGGTTTGGGGCCCACCTGTAATTACGATTATAAGCAATGTACAAAAAACCCACATACAGAATTCTGATTACCAAAGCCCGAGGAACATCTCATGAACATTAATTCCTTAGTGTAACCATCATACATGTATATTTTGTTATTTATTAGCCATTATTTTTAATAATCTTATTTTATTTAATTCAATGTATCAACCAAAGATTACACTATACAACAGCAGTAGTGTTGTACCTGTAGACATGATCATGTGACCTAGGCATATGTCACACGTCACAACTTCATAGGAGTGTCATTTGAACGTTTTTTATTTTAATCAAAATGCATTTTGGGGCAGAAATTACTTCTGGAACATGTGAACATTCATGTACCTTAACAAAACGTGTATGCCATCTGTAAATATGAATAAATGTGTTAAATTATGAGCCTAGTTGGTTTAGCCATGGAAAAATACAGGAAACTTCCCGCTAGCCATGAATGGCTGAGATAATGGGTGGGCTGGACATGCCGGGAGATAAGTTTGGATTGGTCTGCCATGTAGAATGCTTCTGTCTATAACATGAGCTGCTCAGTATGTGTAGACAACCCTTTCTACCGCGGCGTATTTTGACATAGTGTTGCATTGCTGCAATGAGGTTAATAGAGCTATCGACAAAAATCTGTGGGAAAAAGTAGTGATGGAGTACTTTCTGGAGGACGATCGTGCCATGCTGACTCTCTCAGACTCTGAAAATGAATCAGACGATGAGGAAATCCCTGATTTAGGTAAAAACATGTTAATTGAACCAGACGTTGTAGATTCTTCCCCCATCACTGTCATCAGAAGAAACGGCGCTCAACAGTGTCGTCTCGGAAGAAGTTGAGAGTTTTGAAATCAGTGGAATGCCCGGTGGAAGCAGAGATATGATTACCAAATGCAGAGAGTCCAAAAGAAAACCCATGAGGATGTTATATAAAACACCTGTGACCAGATTACATCTTCAAACTAAGGGAAACCATGGTATCCATGACAGAGGGAGAAGTGTTCATCCATATATACAGGCAAGAATCTAGCTCCATGTTCAGATATTATACGTTTCTAATTTTGTCAGAAATCTGTTGTCATTGCAAGTTAAAGCGTACTGTTAGCTAGCTAACATTAGCTGGCTGGCTCACTCGCTAACATTACGTGTATCATCTGTGTAGTAATATTATTTGTATCTCAGAAATCCATTTACATTGCTAGTTATAGCCTAATGCTAGCTAGCTAACATTGAACCTAATTGGTTAGCTTTAGCTACCTGCAGATTCATGCATGGTGCATGGCATTTTGAGTTGGGATTATGGTTCATTGTTTAGCTAGCCTGCTACATTTCTAAACACAAGACTCCACTATGCAAGTCACCATTTCACTGTACCGTTTACACCTTATGTATCTTGTGCATGTGATAAATAAAAGCTTCCATTTAATCTGATATAGTATGACAGAGATGGTAATGTGAAGAACAGCATGACCTGCACCAAAATCAGATGATGATACAACCCAAGGACTAGATAAAGTGTATTTTGACTAATACTTTCTGCTACTACTTTCACCACTTTTAATCTTTGTTTACTACTATCTTATTCACTCTGTTCAGCACATGGCCTCACATGTGAATCGTTAAAGAGATGGGTGGGGCTAAGGCATAAGAGGGTTAGACTATGCTGAATAGTGTAGACAAAGAAGGGCTCTCAAGTTGGTGTACAAAAACTTATATGGGTCATTTTTCTCAAAAGTGGGGTTAGAGGTTTGTCAACATTGAAAGCAGAATGACTTTACCATTGTTCCTCAACTGCAGGTTATGATATTAAATTTTCTAGCTCTGAGTCTCTACCTTTATCCAACGTAAAAAACACCATTTCAATTTTTGCTACATTGGACCGAATCCAGGTGGTGGGTCACATACAGTATGTACTATTATTAATACTGAAATTAACTGTGTTTCATTATCCTCATTGCACTATATTTACTGAAATGCTGTACCAATATACTGCTTTGGCAATATGTACAAATTGTATTTCATGCCAATAAAGCAATCTGAATTTGAGAGAGAGTGGAGAGGATTCGGTAAAACTGACAGATGAATGATGCTATCAAATAACAATGTACATAGAGACAGACTGATCTAATGCTCACTGGACCAGGGCAATAATTCAGCTAGACAGATGTGACAAAACATGCTCTTTTTCATCTGAATAATGAACCAAGTTGTTCTATGGAATAAAGTGGCTATAAATTCAAATCATGGGCTATCCCTGGATCCATGCCAGTACACACACACACGGGTTCTACTTCCTCTTTCCCCTGTAGCTATTCTACCTGTCCAAAGTTGTCTTTCTATCCCAGTGGTTAGGTAAGCAGCTTGTAGGCCTAACAGACAGATCAGGAAAGGGATGTGAGTGTAGGTAGGTAGGATGGAGCAGGATTCACCTTGAGTCATTTACACACATTTGATGAAATCAGCAGAAAAGGTTCTACTGAGAAACTAAAAACCTGCTGCCGTCCTACAGCACTTCACAGGGTGAGGGGGTCTCACCATTTGTTTCTCTTGTTTCTCCAGAGCAGCTCTGTCTCTAGTGATCTGTCTCTGAGTACCACGAAGCTCCTTAGTCTGTTCCTTTATAATGTCTGAGAGAGAGAGAGAGAGAAAGAGAGACATTAGAAAAACATTTACCCTACGAACATAGAGTTATTGAATCAAACTGTTTTTTTGTAGACAGACCTGCTGGACATTGGTACCATTCTGTTCACACGGGTAGATAGACAGGGACAAAGCTCTGGAAATTCCTCATTCACAGGGCTGAGCCTGGACTCTAAACCATTCCTGCCTCACACACTACCCATTACCCTGACATGATGTGTGTAACACAGTCCGACACACGCTATGCTCCAAATACCAGACTCAACTGTACACAATAAAACTGGGTTCTTTATTAAATGGATAGGTGGACCAACACTAAAGAGAGCTCAGGATTGAACTCTTATTGAGATAATTCATACTTCAGATGGACCAGACTAAAATAATTCCTTAATAACATATTACTTTTAGAAATATTGGCAGGGTAAACTATGTGATGAGTCTTGTTTCAAGGGTTTCCAATAACAATACACCAGGCTCCTGCCTTCATATGTACAACAGCAATAATGTAGCAAAAATAATAATCATTTGAATCAATGTTTTAAGGCAGGATAAAACCCTTGAAGTGTAGCATCAATGGGAACAATATAGGCACAAGCGTGAGGCGAACTGAATAAGTGAAGGCATTCACGGAGAGATGGTCACACAGCAGCAGTTCCTAATATAAGGCTGTGGAGTATGAGTTTGGAGAGCAGTCCCAGAGAGAGACCAGGCATGTCTGTAGGCAAGGGTACACTGTTCTAGCCATTTCATCCAAACCGCCTCACACATTCTCTCTCTTACACACACACACACAGCTGTGAATGTGTCCCGGCCATCCCAGCTCCCATATTTGGGTAAAGGACACGATCCCCTACACTGCTATTAGCTCTAAGGTTACCACAGACACATACAGTGAGCCAGGGCACTCCACCAGCTGATGCACTAGACCATTGCACTGGACTCCATCACTAGAACGAGAGGATTCCCAGAGATTCTCTCTACAGTGGAATAGGTACCAGAAGCGCTACCAACAACCTCTAACACAACATCTAAATTGAGCCGGTTTCATTGCTGGATCAAAACGCGAAATATTCAACAGAAAATGTATCTTTCTTTCCACAAAACTATAAAAAGGTATAAATAAAACATTTAAAAACAATAACAGGAAAGTATTTGTTTAATGTTCAGGTAATTCCTGCAGTGGAAGTCCAAAACTGAAGCATACAGCAGTGAAGTTGTGTTGTTGTAAAGCACCTCAAACTTTTAGAAGAAAATACATGAGGAAAGTGAAAGAAATATTTTTTTTTCTCCCCCGCCCCCCCCAAAAATACTGCAGTAAAGTTCTTACAGATAAATATCACAGAATAACAGGCTCTCAAACTCTCAAAAAAATGACCATAATGTAAAAATAAAACATTTAAAAAATGACCTGAAAGTGAGAATCCTTGCTATAGGTACCTATGGTGCCCTCATCACCCCAACAACTCCAGAGAGAGAGAGCTGGACCACTTGTGAGAGTGAAGCGTAGTATCTACGTGCAGGGTGACGTATCGACAACGTCTACAAGAGGGTGGGGTATTGTCTACAAAACTCCACCAGCTATTCTCTGCCCGCCATCACACCCGCACGCCCTACCATGGGATACCAGCGCTCCTCGACACCGGGCAACCTTGGCACCCCACGCCCAGAGAGAGGAGAGAGAAAGAATGAGAGAAGGGGCAGAGACGCTGAGATATCCTATCAACTATCTGGCCTTGAGTAAACGTACAGTACAATCACAGTAAGTGAAAATAGATTCTCCATCAATGAGACCATGGTCATGAAATATAACTTGTTAATATTGAATTAGGTAGAAACTTGAAATTGATTATATAAAATTGTACAATATGTTTTTGTTTAATAAAGTTTAGTGATTCAGAAGTAATGTATTGATGTATTCTGAATAGTTCTGTTGCATTCTGACCCTGTAAGACCAAGACATTTTGACTGATAAGGCCCAACATTTCAATGGCTCAAGGAAATACACAATAAGATGGAGAAATGTCTTACTCTTCTTAACTTTTCTTTATCAAGAGACACCTGAAAATCAATATTTGAGGTTCTTCTTTTAACATATTGCTACATTTTCAAAGTATCAGCAGCAGCAAAATGCTGCATGGCACGTGCTGTGTTATCTTTACAGGCAGTTTGAACTCACACACACACACTTCACTGTTGACTTTTGGTTTCCCCTTGTGTCATGTTTGACTACTATGAGACAGGAAAACTGAGAAGTGTTTTACAGTCAAACATAGCCTAATTGAAATCTTGACATGATCATTACTAGTGTTGGGAATTGCCAGGGACCGCACCATATGATATTATCACGATACTTTGGTGCCCAAATTATTAAGATTGAGAACAATTGGAGTGTTGGTGCAGCAGGTACAGACAGCTAGCGCAAAAAATAATATTGCGATATTGTCAAAACGATACATCAAATTATTTCCCGATATGTAACTGTATTGATTTTTAGAGAGTAGCGGGAATGGATCGCGCAGACAGTGTGATAAACCTTACATCTGTCTTTAACTGAACAGAGTGAAGTAACAGGGTCTCTGGATGACATGTTTCTCTCGTGTGAACAACGCTTTCTTACAGGTCCTACACTGCTAGAGGCTGTTAATCATGGAATTAATCTGTTCCAGTCAGCAGGTCAATTACAAAGTAACCATTAAACATACTAGGCAGCATCATCAAATCAATGTAACAATGTACTAATTTAGCCTAATACAACTACACTGTTCACACGATGGTCAAATTGTGACCATTTTTTTTTTTTGCATTTAGCAACTTCACAAGGAACTTTCACTGATAACGTTACACAGACAAGTGGAATAGTAACGTTATATTGTCTAGTTTCAGACTGTGACACAATCTAACTTGAGGGGATTCCACGTTGACCAATGTCATTGTTGATTTTGTAACAAACATGCATCTTCACTTTTTAAACTGGTGTCAGGTGAACTGGTAAAACAGTTCAACTGGCTCGTTCAGTAGGCAAGTCTATGTTCGTTAGTGGCAGAGTCTGGGTCACACCAATTCAAACAACTTTGCTACAAGCCTACTAGCAGCGGAAAACAAACTTACCGTCGACTGTCTTCTTCTTGAATAGAGAAGCCATGGCGCACAAATTAAAACCAAATACTAGGCCTAAATACAATGTATGTGCTTCCAGGCCGTGGGCAGCTAAACTGTAGCTCTAGCAACAAGCTGAGACTTCCTGGTCGAACTGTTCCAGCCTTTCACATGACATCCCAGACTCACCGCCGACTCTCTGACGTCACCACGGGACTCTCACAGTTCCCCTTGTCTCCCATAGAGAGCGCTACTGTTCCAACGCAAACGGAGCTCTTTTACCATATCAACCCGCACAGTGATTTTTTATTAGTTATCAGTGATTATTTTATCAACTCTGCTCAGAAATTGCAGAGTGAGTAGAAAACGAGGACGGTAACTTTGAGAAAAACGCCCTCTACGGAAAAGTTTGGTAAGATTTAGATATATGCATACTGGCTATCCTTAGACAAACACTCTTTGAAGGGAAATAATATTTATTTTGTTCTTTAATAAAAATAGAAACCCAAACATATTCACTTTAAATTGTACTACTTTATTAAAAACTGATTACAATTCTTCTCTCTAACCAAGTGGATTATTTATCTTTAGGCTCCCCAACTGGTATATATAAACACGTTTATAGATCTAACTTCGTAATATTATATATACATAACGTTTTTTCTAAATGACAAAATATTAGATCAATGTACCTCAAAATCGTTTTATTGAAGTGACTTAAAAAGTTGAGATGAGACAGATGACATTTTTAGTTGAGCAAGACAAGTGGCATCCAGGCTAACAGTTGGTGACACCTGTGAAATGACAGGATGGGGGCGTTTAACCTCAAGACACCAGACCAGTCACTAGAAAGCAATAAATAGTAGCTCAAGCACAGGCCATTTACATTAGCATTTATGATTTTTATTTTTGCATATTGGATTATGCCCCCATAAAAAAAATGGTTGGAGGTATTTTCTATGCACATGAAAATATAGCAAATGCTCGGGATTGTTATGTCTGTGTGTGTGTCCCCCTCTGTGTGCGCTCGTGTGTGTGTGTATTTTTTTTTTAAGAAGCTATGAAAATGTAAAGTACTACATCCATAAAAACAACCACATAGGCTAGATAGACATAAAATAACTCCCTACGGCTTTACACCGCCATCAATTATTTTGTTCTCATTTCATCCTCATCTCACTGGATAATGTTACCACTGAGGTCAGGGACCTGCTATATTAAAGAATAAATTCAAAGGATGGTTTCTCTTCATATTAATGCTGCTGTGAGAAACATTGCAGTCTGCTCACTTGAACCGTAACCAACTCAATTCAATGAAAATTCTGAGTTCCCTCCATTTGGTAAAATGGAAAAGGAGGGAGTAGAGAAGAGGAGAATAGGAGAGGAAGAGAGGGGGAGTTATGGCTCAAAATGAGAGGATGGGACCAAGTACAGAACGAGGAGAGGAGAGGATAACAGATGAGAGGAGACAGAGGATAGTGGGGTGACTTTGAGAAGACAGAGGAGAGGAGGATTAGTAGCTCTCAGCTCATACCCCTCTCCATCCCAGTGGAGGAGTGCAGTGTCCTGGGGCGTTGTTCTAGTTAAGGTTATTAGGGAGATGTTAGGTCTAATCAGTAGTAGACTACAGGGAACGGTGCTAAACGCTCTCATCACTACTACTACCACATGCCCTGAGGTGATCCATCCATCCAGCCAGCCCCCAGCACACAGGCCCTCTACAGCCCCCTTCATAATGACACTAGCCACAGACTCCTGTATTTGCTGTGGAGGTTGTTTTCAAAGTATATTACATATCTACATCTCATATTGGAGGGAAGGGAGGGAGGGACATGTTGACGACATTAAATGAGAATTCCCTCTGAGGTATTCTAAAAAAAATAATACCTCTCTATTTTCTCTATCTCTGTTGGTGGTCTTGCCTGAGGCGAACAGACGCTTAATGTTAACATGCTGCTAACTAACTACACAGACAGACAGAAGACAGACAGCAGAGAGAGATGTCATGTGTGAAATTAGATCCCAGTACAATCACTGTGAATCCCTGAGAATTATAACAGAACAATCTAACATTTTGCTTTGAGGTCTCATTCTACACGTAGACTCACTGTAGTGCAATCCATCTGCAACACATAATAACATATGTTTCCCCATCAGCAATGCTGAAGGGTTGAATGATGACTTTAGTTAGAAGATATTGGATTTGATCTTTCTTTGTCAATTATTCTACGTATATCTGTCAAAGTGTTTCCGATTCCTTTACAATATGATGCATGTGATTTGTATTGCTCTATAGCAGGGATCATCAACTAGATTCAGTCGCGGGGACAATGTTTTCTTGAGCGGATGGTCGGGGGGCCGGAACATTATAAAACACTTATTTGTAGACTGCAAATTGACCGCAAGAAGCCTAAACAGATGTAATATTTGACTAAAACATAATAATTTCAAACCTTGATTACATTTGGGGACATTGCCCTGCGTAGGGTGCCGTCTTTCGGATGGGACGTTAAAACGGGTGTCCTGACTCTCTGTGGTCATTCAAAATCCCATGGCACTTATTGTAAGAGTAGGGGTGTTCACCCCAGTCATGGCTCAATTCCCAACCTGTCCACATTCCTTCATGGCCACCTAATCATCCCCCTCATTCCTAATTTCCATACATCACTCCTCACCTCTCCACCTGATAGCTGATGAGTGGTGAGGGTTCTGGCACAGAAAATGGTCGCCGTGCATCACTGAGGTTGGTGCTACACATTGATGGTAGATGAGGTGAGTTTCCCCCTAGTATGTAAAGCACTTTGATGACCTAATTTGGTAGAAAAGCAAAGGTACAAATCCAACCAGTTATTATTTATTATTATTATTTGTATACAATCACATACAGTATGTCTCTCTATTATACTTGGGAACCGATTTTCAAAATTAAAATCACTTAGAGCTGATTCCCTGGTGGTTTTAAAGTATTTTATGTCCAACAATGAAAATTAAAAAACAACAATTCAAAATATATATACATATTACAATTTTTACTCAGAAAACTCCGGAGCCAAAATAAAACCACCCGAGGGACAAATTTGGCCCACAGGCTGCCAGTTGGGTAACCTTGCTCTATAGTGTTGTTCATATTCAGCATGTATTCAAGCAGGAGTAAATTATGATTTAATTACCATGATCATCCACCAATCCTGAGTTCATGGCTGGTATAATATGTGTGATATGTGACATGTAACAAGGCAGAGTTATGGTGCAATGATAACAGACAGATGCAGGCGGAGATAGGCCCAGGACTTCGAGTGGTAGCAGGGGATTTAAACAGCAACATCCTCTAGCTGATGGATGGATGCTCTCAACTAGAACGAGACACATAGAGGGGAGGGTGGAGAGAGGGAGGGGTGGGTGGGAAGATAGGTACAGGGTCAGAAGGGGTAATATATCGAGTGAATGACTCCACTCCTTTAGCCCGTGGGAAGAATGAGAGAGAGGCGTGTTGCTCTCAGGCACAGGGCAGCAGGGAACGTGGGTAATGAAAGATTATCTCCCCTGGTGGGTTAGCTCATCACTAGCAGCCTGGAGCAGGGGACACACACGCCAACATGCGCGTGCACACACACACACACACACACACCTTTCACACAGAAAATTAAGTTAATTGACATGTCTGTGAGTATGAATGTGCCTAATAATCCATTCATTCAGCAGAGTTACTGACTCCAGTGATAATGTAACATAGGTCAAAGTGGGATGTGGTACTATTGTTTAAACCTGCTCTCTGCTGACATCTCACTGGGGAGTCAAGGGATACAAATGAAGACACTCATTATTCCAGCCAATGACAAGCTCTTATCCACAGGTATGTCTAGCCCGAGGAAGACAATCTGGGCCAGGTATGGAACATGTGTAACATCAGGTTCCTCCCGTCATTCCTCTGCTCTCCCCATCCTCCCTCAGCCCTGCATCACATGCCCTTCTCCTGTCCCCTCCTGGTTTCTATCTCCATTACATCCTACATATGTCTCTCCTCTATCCTTGTCTCCTGAAAAACAAGCACTGAGGGTCAGATGACAAACCCTGCTGCCTCCATTCTCCTCTCTTCCCCAGTCTCATCTCCCCTGTCCATTCTACCACCCCACCGCCCTGGGGCCGGGCTGAGCCAGTATCAGTGAGGGGAGGGAGGCTGGTGAATATTATTAGCATGGGGAATTAGACTCACTAAGTCTGGAAGGGCAGAGAGGACGAGTCCTGTGGTCAGATTCGAGAGGGGATAGCCAGACACACCCCATACAGTCGCACACAAACATACACATGTACATACAGTGGGGCAAAAAAGTATTTAGTCAGCCACCAATTGTGCAAGTTCTCCCACTTAAAAAGATGAGAGAGGCCTGTAATTTTCATCATAGGTACACTTCAACTATGAAAGACAAAATGATTTTAAAAAAATCCAGCAATCACATTGTAGGATATTTAATGAATTTATTTGCAAATTATGGTGGAAAATAAGTATTTGGTCAATAACAAAAGTTTATCTCAATACTTTGTTATATACCCTTTGTTGGCAATGACAGAGGTCAAACGTTTTCTGTAAGTCTAACACAAGGTTTTCACACACTGTTGTTGGTATTTTGGCCCATTCCTCCATGCAGATCTCCTCTAGAGCAGTGATGTTTTGGGGCTGTTGCTGGGCAACACGGACTTTCAACTCCCTCCAAAGATTTTCTATGGAGTTGAGATCTGGAGACTGGCTAGGCCACTCCAGGACCTTGAAATGCTTCTTACGAAGCCACTCCTTTATTGCCCGGACGGTGTGTTTGGGATCATTGTCATGCTGAAAGACCCAGCCATGTTTCATCTTCAATGCCCTTGCTGATGGAAGGAGGTTTTCACTCAAAATCTCACGATACATGGCCCCATTCATTCTTTCCTTTACACGGATCAGTCGTCCTGGTCCCTTTGCAGAAGAACAGCCCCAAAGCATGATGTTTCCACCCCCATGCTTCACAGTAGGTATGGTGTTCTTTGGATGCAACTCAGCATTCTTTGTCCTCCAAACACGACAAGTTGAGTTTTTACCAAAAAGTTATATTTTGGTTTCATCTGACCATATGACATTCTCCCAATCTTCTTCTGGATCATCCAAATGCTCTCTAGCAAACTTCAGACGGGCCTGGACATGTACTGGCTTAAGCAGGGGGACACGTCTGGCACTGCAGGTTTGAGTCCCTGGCGGCGTAGTGTGTTACTGGTAGGCTTTGTTACCTTGGTCCAAGCTCTCTCAGGTCATTCACTAGGTCCCCCCGTGTGGTTCTGGGATTTTTGCTCATCGTTCTTGTGATCATTTTGACCCCACGGGGTGAGATCTTGCGTGGAGCCCCAGATCGAGGGAGATTATCAGTGGTCTTGTATGTCTTCCATTTGCTAATAATTGCTCCCACAGTTGATTTCTTCAAACCAAGCTGCTTACCTATTGCAGATTCAGTCTTCCCAGCCTGGTGCAGGTCTACAATTTTGTTTCTGGTGTCCTTTGACAGCTCTTTGGTCTTGGCCATATTGGAGTTTGGAGTGTGACTGTTTGAGGTTGTGGACAGGTGTCTTTTATACTGATAACAAGTTCAAACAGGTGCCATTAATACAGGTAACGATTGGAGGACAGAGGAGCCTCTTAAAGAAGAAGTTACAGGTCTGTGAGAGCCAGAAATCTTGCTTGTTTGTAGGTGACCAAACACTTATGTTCCACCATAATTTGCAAATAAATTCATTAAAAATCCTACAATGTGATTTTCAGGATTTTTGTTCTTCTCATTTTGTCTGTCATAGTTGAAGTGCACCTATGATGAAAACTACAGGCCTCTCTCATCTTTTTAAGTGGGAGAACTTGCACAATTGGTGGCTGACTAAATACTTTTTTTGCCCCACTGTATATGCCAAGGCAAAGCCCACACCAGTACATTAAGGTAGGAAATTATATTCAGACAGACAGAGATGTGTTAAAGACTTTCTAATTCCTGACGGTGCTGGCACAGCAGAAACTGTTTCTCTGTCTGCTTGTATTCGCATTATCCTTTTCTGTCTGTGCTTTTTAAAACGACTCACTTCAGAAAGACGCCTCTTTTCCCTCTCTCCCACTGTTCTACAGTAGTCCTTCAAGACAACTTAAATCTAATCTACACTTCAGAAAGACACCTCTTTTCCCTATCTCCCACTGTTCTACAGTAGTCCTTCAAGACAACTTAAATCTAATCTACATTATATTCAGTATTTCTATTGTTTGACGGAGGCATATCGTCTAAACAGGGGAGGAAAGAGGAAGCAGAGCAGACAGTGATTACATGATGTGCTTTATTTAGGGGATAATATGCTGATCTGGTATGTTAGGAAAAATAACAGCACAGACAGAAACAATTACTGTTTAGACCAAGTTGGATGTTAAATGTAACATACTAGATGCATTGCAATATGAAATGTACTCACTTCTTTCCCTCACTTTCTCTCTCTGACCTGACCCTCTCCAATTACCTCGTTGTCTTGACCAATAACCCCATTTGACATTCCTGTCAGACCAGTCAAGGAGGGTCCTCTATCAATCCAGACAGTCTTTGAGTCTCCAATACCTCATTAAATAACTCTCATTATTCACGCCTGTCTCTATTACCATCTCATTTGCAAACTGGTGATTTTTAATGGAGCAGGAGTTATATTATTATTGTTGTAATTATCTGGTTATAAAGGCCTGGTCCGTCATTCCAGAGAGATCTGAGTCCTCCACTGGTCAGTTCATTAACACACTACAGACACATATCACCCCACCACCCCGCTCTGCCACCACGGAGCAGGACACACACACGTGCGGGATTCCCTTTGTGAGATCCAATTAAATGTTCCATTGACATTCTGGTTCTGCGTGGCAGTATGATATCAGTATGATAGCTAAAACAGCAGGAACAATTAAAAATGTGATTATCTTGGACTATGTTACATTATATTGTGATTAAATTAGTCACAATGTGGGATTAGACTGGATGGTCATTGAGCCTTTTGTTAAAACGTGGTTTTGTCATTTTACATAATAATTATATATTTTATTTAAACCACCACCCACAATTAAATGACACATGACGATGTATTAAGGTTATTGACTGAAATGAGCCCACATATAACAGCCATGTACATACTGTACCTATTCCTTTTAATAGGAAACATATTATAAACAATACAGTCTCTGTCTGTCTGTCACGACTTCCTCCGAAGTTGGTCCCTCTCCTTCTCTCCTTGTTCGGGCGGCATTCAGCGGTCGAAGTCACCGACCTTCAAGCCATCGCTGATCCACTTTTCATTTTCCATTGGTTTTGTCTTGTCTTCCATCACACCTGGTTCCAATTCCATCAATGACATGTTGTGTATTTAACCCTCTGTCCCCCCCCCCCATGTCCTTGTTGGTAATTGTTTATTGTAGTGCTCATGCATGGTATGCTGGTATTTACCTTTTTTTTTACCCATTTATTGTATTGTTCTGTTGACGGTGGTTTGTGGATATTAAACGACACCGTTGTAAATCAGTTTTCACTCTCCTGCGCCTGACTTCTCTGCTGCCAGTACGCACCTCACTACACTGTCTGTCTGTCTGTCTGTCTGTCTGTCTGTCTGTCTGTCTGTCTGTCTGTCTGTCTCTGCCTGTCTGCAGCGAAATGCTTATGTTTCTATCTATGTATGTGAATGGTGCGTATAGACAGCATGGACAGTATATGAATTGAAAAGGTGTGTACAGCAGTAGTTATATAGGATGAGTCATGACTAGAATACAGTATATACATATGAAGTAGGCAAAACAGTATGTAAACATTATTAAAGTGACCAGTGATCAATGACTGTATTTATTTTTTATTTCACCTTTATTTAACCAGGTAAGCCAGTTGAGAACAAGTTCTTTACCTAGCTAGGACTTATAGATGACCTGGAGCCAGTGGGTTTGGCGACGAATATGAAGTGTGGGCCAGCCAACGAGAGCATACAGGTCGCAGTGGTGTGTAGTTTATGGGGCTTTGGTGATGAAACGGATGGCATTGTGATAGACTGCATCCAATTTGCTGAGTAGAGGGAGTAGTAGGGAAAGAGTCTCTGGCTCACTAACATATTTTAAGGCATGTATGAGGCTATATTTGTTGCAGCTGTGAGTGAGAATGTTCTACCCCCACAGAATACAGTAATACAGTATACTGTATTTTAGGAGTTCTACAAACTTTGTCCTGAAACTCTACAGTAATTTACTGTCATTCAGAATACAGTACCATACTGCATTTTTGAAGTAAGTGCCAAAAACCATTTGAACTAGTGGATGCATGGTATATTAACGTATTTTAAGAGGCTCTATTTGTTGCACCCGTTGTAGTGGTTCCCTAACAATGACCTTTATATAGGGTTCAGATCAGAGTGGCAGCAAGTCTCAAACCTTTAATGGTTGTTTAGAAGCCTTTGTTAAGGCCTAAAGTACAAGGGATATAAAACACCAAACATAATTTTCAATACAAGTCAACAATAAAGTACTGTATTGCTCTTTTGCTATACATTTACTGCAGCATTCTGTAAACAATGGTGCATTGTGACGAAGTATTGTGGGAGGAGAAGGAATCGCTGGGTCATTAGCATATTTGACGGTGTGCTTTGTAAGTGGTCATATTTGTTGCACCCCTTCGTGAGAGTCCTGTACCAATTTATTAAGTGAAATGTGATAGTAGTTCCCTCTCAAAAGTATATATGGAGCAGATCAAAATGGTAGTGTCTTAAACCTTTTAATGGTTGAGTATTTACACATGTCCATTTGATCTGTTTGGCCCTGTAATCATGGCCAGTTTGGAAGCTGTTGTTAAGTCTTCCAGAAGTGCAAGTGATATAAAACACCTAGTATTCATTCATATGCTGTAATATGCAAACACCTACAGACGACCTGCTTTCTCTAATCCCTTATAATTACAGTAAAATACAGTAGAAACAATTGTATTACAGTTTAATTGTCACTTTCACTATATTGTACTGTGTTTCATTAGTCTGGAATCAAGTTACCGGTAATATCTCAGTATTGTATTGGCAGTATCCAGAGATAGTCAGAGATATCATACGATATCTTGTTGTAATTACAATTATTTTGAAGACTAATGTATCCTTAGCTAAAACATTTTCAGTAACACTTACAGAAAAGCTTTACTTGCTATGACTGTGATATGTTTTTTTAATCAACCTTGGTTAAATCTAATGACTGGTAGTTACTACGTATAAGAGCCAAAATATTAATGTAAATGTTCAAATGAAAACTTGCAAAGAACACTGGTTAATATGTTGCTGCATGGGTAATTCCAGTAATATACTGTCCATTAGATTACAGTAACATGTTTGGTGCCATACAATGAATTGCTGTGAGATGAATGACAGTAGCTGTACTGTCAAATAAATAAAAGTAAGTGCTGCCAGTAAGTTACTGTAGAATTGACATGAAATGTTTTACAGTGTAGGGTAGCCAGCTAGTGACAGTCTTAGGTTCAGAGGAGGGTACTGGGTGGAGGTCGGATCTTTCTCGGTCCCAGCTTTGATGCACCTTAACTGTCTCCATCATCTAGAGGGTAGCGGGGTGAACAGGCCGTGGCTCAGGTGGCTCAGGTCCTTGATGATCTTCTTGGCCTTCCTGTGACACCTGGTGATGTAGATGTCCTGGAGGACAGGCAGTGTGTCCTCGACGATGCGTTGGTCTGGCCGCACCACCCCCTGTAGAATCCTGCCATTACGGGTGGTGCAGTTGTCGTACCAGGCAGTGATCCAGTGATCAGTATTAGTATGTTACAAAACTGTATTAAAGCTGTATTAATGGCTATTTAATTGGCTATTAATGTATTTCGCTCCCCTCTCCTTTCCTCAGTCAGCACACTGACACATGAGTTTGTACTGTAGCTGGGTGATTACAGAGGTGATATGAACCATTAGAGCATCATGGTCATCAACATCATCAGGTGTTGTAGACAGACTCTGGAGAAACCTATAGGGGAAGGTGTTCTTTAGAAGGGATTACAATAGAGCAACATCCATGTTACAAACTCCAGACTCTGCAGTTCTTATGATGAAGGAAGTCATCCTTATTAATCACGTATTACTACTAATAACACTCACAGGTGCAGCTTATCACATTCAGCAGTTACTCACTACTAATGACTAGGATGGTAATTATGTCCAGTGATACGGCAACTACTGTACTGGAGAGAGACCGTAACGAAAGAACATCTAACAATATGCTCTATTTGTTTTCTGTTGTGAATCAGAAATGTGTTTTCCACAAGGCTAAAGACAAGATTTTAGACCAAAACACTACAGCCCTCTGAGATCTAACCCAGTGGATGAGTTTCATTCTTTGAGCATAACATGGGCAGAAAACAAACAACTGTGTAACGAGTGCGCTGAGAGTCGGGACGCAAGTTCAGGGAGTGAGAGTTTTAATAAATAAACGAAACAATGAACACGAACCACAAACAAAACACCGACATGAAAACAGAGTCAATAACACCTGAGGAAAGAACCAAGGGGAGTGACAGATATAGGGAAGATAATCAAGGAGGTGATGGAGTCCAGGTGAGTGTCATGAGGCACAGGTGTGCAAGACGATGGTGACAGGTGTGTGGGATAATCAGCAGCCTGATGACCTAGAGGCCAGAGAGGGAGTATACGTGTCAGCACCCCCCCCCCCCCCCCCCCCCCCCCCCCCCCCCAATGCACGGCTCCAGCCGCAGGATGCCGTCAAAGGGGACGAACCTGAGGGATCAGGAGCGGACGGGTCACCCCTGCTGATGCACGAGAACCTGTCACGCCAGCTGAGGTACTGGAACCTGTCGTGTCAGCTGGGGCGCGGGAACCTGACAGATCGGTAGAGGCAGCGGAGCCTGGCGATCCGGCTGAGGTACTAGAACCTGTCGTGTCAGCTGGGGCGCGGGAACCTGACAGATCGGTAGAGGCAGCGGAGCCTGGCGATCCGGCTGAGGTAGGGGAGCCTGGCGATCCGGCTGAGGTAGGGGAGCCTGGCGATCCGGCTGAGGCATGAAAGCCCGACGTGCCGGCTGAGGCAGGGGGCCTGGCGATCTGGTTGAGGCATGAGGGCCTGTAGCAGTTCCCGGACCCAACGTCATTACTCTGACACAAAAAAATTACATGTAAAAACACACCCTGATACTTAGGTGAGGTGTTATTTTGTAACAAATGTGCTGAGAGTCGGGAAGCAAGTTTTGGGAATGAGTGTTTATTTTACTTATTTATTCACTCCCTCAACTTGCTTCCCGACTCTCAGCGCACTTGTTACAAACTGCTTTTATCCCTGCATGTCCGCCTCCTCTAATCCCTGCGATTTTCCTCACCTCCCTTCTAAACATCCTCTAATAATGATCTCATTAAAGCGAGAAGAGGAGAGAAAGGAGAAGAGAGGATAGGATAGGAGAGAGGTGCACCTCCAGATGTGACTGAGACCCCGAGAGGAATGTGTTTAGTGAGAGACCCTGAGGACTGAAGCATCTGTGTGGGGTCTGTAGCTCTGTGTGTGTGTGTGTGTGTGTGTGTGTGTGTGTGTGTGTGTGTGTGTGTGTGTGTGTGTGTGTGTGTGTGTGTGTGTGTGTGTGTGTGTGTCCGTCTGTAACACTGCCTCTCTTCCACAGCCCAAAGACACATCATCAAAACGTGCCTCTGACTATGCCACAGTTCCAGACCTAACACATCATCAAACCAAGACTGAATAATTCAGCTTCCATCTGCAGCGTGCGGCATCATCAAAGTGAATGGAACAGTTACCCCCTGTCTCAGCCTCAGCCCCTCACACAGCCTCATCATATCTGACAGCTACAGGGAATAGGGCTGAATCAGGAAATCAATAATATAACCACCATATTGTCTTTCCTAACTACCGCCCTGTCAGAATGGATCAAATGTCAAAAGCATAATGTGGCATACTAACTGTGTATGTGGAAGAGAGAGCTAGAGAGAGAGAAAGAGGTAAAGATTTTTTTTTAAGAAAATAGGGAGAGTGATAGAGCTTTGCCCCATAACCTGTATAGCTCTTATAGTCAATAATACACACAGGATTTGATGTTCCTACATCTCAGATGTGTGACCCCTTTTTCTAAAACTGGGGGAAAACAACACACACTGATATCAATAATAAATAATATCAAGATCGCATTCATTTATACATCACATACATAAGTTTGAGTATCACAGGGATTATAAAACAGCAGTATTACGAACATTTAGACACTTTACACAGAGTCCTTCTGTAATGAGATGACCAGTGCGAATGAGCACCTCAGGATATACACACTGATATCTTCACCCCTGAGTGTGTGTGCGCGCGTGTGTATGTGTGTGCACGTCATTTCTCCGTGTGTGCGTGTATGTGTGTGTGTAGGGCAGCTGCTCCTCCAGCGTGTATGAACAGCAGCGTGGGACGTCAGGCTTCATCATGGAACTCACTTGAGAGACAAGTGGACTCAGCGAACTCAGACATCTCTCTGTTATCTGTAGTCCTCTCATTATCCTGCTCTCCTCTACACTGAGGGTCTGAACCAGACCAGGCAGCGCCTGAATATGCTCTGCAGGCTCACCTCTCTTCTCCCAAAAATATCCCCATAATAACCGTCATCATCATCACCATCATCCTCAGCAGCACTTCTGTTGTTTACAGCCTCTGATCTCTTTCCCTCTCTTCCCCTCCCCTCCCCTCCCATCTCATCCACTCCCTTCCCCTCTCCTCTCCTCCCCTCTCATCTCCTCTCCTCCCATCTCCTCTTCCCTCCCCTCCCCTATCCTCTCCTCCACTCCCCTCCTCCCCT
Organism: Oncorhynchus kisutch; assembly: GCF_002021735.2. Taxonomy (NCBI): domain Eukaryota; kingdom Metazoa; phylum Chordata; class Actinopteri; order Salmoniformes; family Salmonidae; genus Oncorhynchus; species Oncorhynchus kisutch. Next base: position 29,317,176 of record NC_034199.2, on the reverse strand, counting down.
CCCCGCCTGTCTCTTCTCTCTTCCCCTCTCGTCTCCTCTCCTCTGCACATGCCATTCAAGAACAGCTGTCTATGCTCTACAAAAACTGACACGGACACACCATCTACAGAGTTTGGGCTGAAATCACAGGCCAGGACCATTTACAATCTTTATTCAGGTCTATAGCTCGGAGCCTGGGACAGAAGAACCAGCCATGTGAGAAACACAAGGTTTACTCAGGGTCAGAGAGGAGTGGTGAGACCCACAGAGATCCTATTCAATTAAGTTATATGTAATTCTTTGGTGCAATTCTATGGTGAGACCTGTCGATCTGAGAGCAGTGATCTCTGTGATGTCACCAGCAGGTGGAAGCAGATCACTCATTGACATCTTCCACTGAGTTCCTCACTAGCCAAAGGACCAAAGACAGCTAAGGGACATGTTCCAAACCAAACCCTGGCCCCTTCACACAGGTTCTTATTATAGATCTAAGAGGAGTGGGTGTGTGGAAAAGCAATGTATTCCTGATTCCTATTCAAAATCTTTTGATTTGGAATTGGGAAGAGAATATCCTAGTCAGGTGAATGCAGTCAGTTAGTGTGGTTCAGTTCCTTGGTTCCACTGGTTTATTCAGTGAAGTATGAATATAGTTATATAAGTACATAATAATGTTGACATCCCTCTGTTACAGAATTTATGGGAGTCTTTTATACTACAGTCTAACCTGCCTCTTTCTTTTTTCTCCCTTTGTTGGGGTCATGTCAGAACCTGCCAAGTTTACTGGAAAACTATGCCAAATGTTCTACTATAGGTTAGTACACTCGATGGACTACACTCGATGTACTACACTCGATGGATAGACTACACTTGATGGATGGACTACACTCGATGGATGGACTACACTCAATGGATACACTACACTCGATGGATAGACTCCACTCGCTGGATAGACTACACTGGATAGATACACTACACTCGATGGATAGACTACACTCGATGGATAGACTACACTTGATGGATGGACTACACTCGATGGATGGACTACACTCAATGGATACACTACACTCGATGGATAGACTCCACTCGCTGGATAGACTACACTGGATAGATACACTACACTCGATGGATAGACTACACTCGATGGATAGACTACACTGGATAGATAGACTACACTCAATGGATACACTACACTCAATGGATACACTACACTCGATGGATAGACTCCACTCGCTGGATAGACTACACTGGATAGATAGACTACACTCAATGGATACACTACACTCGATGGATAGACTACACTCGATGGATAGACTACACTGGATGGATAGACTACACTCGATGGATACACTACACTCGATGGATAGACTACACTCGATGGATGGACTACACAATGGATACACTACACTCGATGGATACACTACATTCGATGGATACACTACACTCGCTGGGTTAAAATGACAATCAACATACAATGAAAGATAGTCTATGACACAATGCTAAATATTTACATTCACTTATCTGAAGATACTTACAATTACATTTCACTGAAACTCGAGGCCAAGTCTTGAGGTTTTATGCTTGGTATCTGTAGACCACGTTGTGACAACTGCTGATGTAAAACGGGATTTATAAAATTAAATACATGTGATTGATTGAATGAATCTTCAAGTGGCAGCTACACTCATCATACCTCATCATACCTCTCCACTTCGAGCCGCGTGTATGAGTTCCATGGGCGTGTGCACGCAGAGTCCTATCCCTCCTCTCCCTCTATATACAGTACCGTTAAAACTTTCCTCCAATCAGTGTAGCTCTAATAACCAAGTGGAGTTTGTCCCGTACCTTTTGTTCACTTTCACTCGGGTTTGGTTTGGCACAGTATGAGGTGTTGGTCCTAGTGATTCGGTATTGTCTTTATGCAAACAGTTCCTTTCACCGACAGCATGCCTATTGTCACAGTCATGGTTTATATGGAGGCAGCGGTGGATGTGAGGATTACATCAGTTTGAGGAGCGCTGATACAGGCTGTGTTTCTCTCTGAGCCCCTGACAGCGCCGTCTCAGCCATGAGTTGTCTGGATGTGATGTTTTACCAGAGTTATGGAGCTCACTATCTCCCTGCGTCTTCAGCAGCAGCGGCAGCAGCCTACAAAGCGGCATACTACCATCATCAACAGCACCAGCAGCAGGTGGGTATCCAGACACACTGCACTAAAATAGTTTGTAATATATATATATATATATATATATATATATATTTAATACTATGCTGTTTTAGTGTTCCCATAATTGTCCGGGTGCTTTAGGCACGAATACACTCCGTGCTGAAAGTTTTGGCCCGTCGCAGATGTCAGTTCACAGCGAAAAGTCCTGACTCCCGTGTACCACAGAACTCATAAAGTTACAATTCGAAAAGTTGAAGCGGTCATTTCTCGCCGGGCATTTCTCGCAGGTATAATGACTAGGATGATTCATCTCCTCGTTTCGTCAGAAGGGTGTCGGCTAATGACAACTCGTCACTGTCTCTCAGGAATGTTGATGATGATGGTTCTTTTGGAACGGCAACGAGCATTTTCATAGTTGACATACTTTCACCAGAACACAAGCTGAGAAACACCCTACAACTTCTTGAATAAACTTCGGTCTGTAAAAGATGATTCGTTTTCCTTTCAAATGGAGGTCATAGAAAATTGAAGTTTGTAACGGATAGTATGACTTTTAACAAGGGCATTGATGTAGGCTATTTTGTTCAATGTATGTGGCACACACGTTTAATCATGTGGCTTGATCGTTGTGGGCAAAATAGACAGACAGATGGTGCTCTCATGGCTGAACCTTTGAGATGAATTTTTCGTACTTTAACCTTGTCTCTCGTGCACTCTCTCTCTCTCTCTTTCTCTCTTTCACTCTCTGTAGAAGAAGCTGGGTGTGTACAGCAGGATGCAGCAGGACAGTGAAGAGCAGCAGTGTCCAGGGGGGAGACTGCAACAGCAGCGTGGGGGAGGAGGGGGGAGACAGGCTGGGGAGCATTGGGTCCAACGGGGCCTGGAGGGTTCTGGGCTGAGGGGCTGTGGGGGTACTGGGAAGGACAGCCAGCCTGCTGAGGCAGAGTACCTGAGCTCCAGGTGTGTTCTGTTCACCTATTTCCATGGTGACATTGGGGATGTGGTGGATGAACATTTCTCTAGGGCTCTGAACCAAACCAGTGCCTTCACTGGAGAGATGAAGACGTCTAGGACCACCCCCATGCACACCTCTGCCTCGGTTGGACTGTGGAAAGGTAGGAACACAGAGGGACTTTCATATCATTACTCATAGTTTGAATTATGTCATCTGAAAACAGTCTTATTCGTATTATCTTTCACTGTAACAAATTACTGTACATTTACAGCAAAAAAACGTTTTATACTGTAATTCCATACAGTACAGTACTGTAAAGATCAATGCAATTTTACAATAATATACTGCATTACCTGTTCTACTGTATATTTACAGCAGAGTACTGTGTTATGCTGCATAGTGGGGAAATGTTTTGGTTGGCAAAATAATGTATGGCTCATTAACATATTTCAAGGCAGGCCTTGTAAGAGGCTATATTTGTTGCACCCCTTAGTGAGAATGCTGTACCCCACAGAATACAGTACCATACCGTATTTGTTTTTATTTTTGTCTTGTAAATCTACAGTAATTTACTGGTCTCTGTGCCACCAGTAATTTACATAATTGAGTTCCACCCCCACAGAATACAGTACCATACTGTCATTTTGGAGTGCCAAACCATTTTGTGGGTGCATGGTATTGTTGTGGCTCATAAACACATTTGAGACTATACTTGTTGCACCTGTTAGTGAAAGTGCTGTAACAATTTAAGTGAAATGTGGTAGTAGTTTCCTAACAATTAAATGTATATAGGGGAAAGATCAGAGTGGCAGCAAGTCTCAAACTTTTAATGATTGAGTGTTTAGCCATGTCCTTTTGATCTGTTTCACCCTGTAGTCACTGCCAGTTTAGAAGCCTTTTTTAAGGCCTCTACAAGTGCAAGTGAAATAAATCACCAAATAGTCACTGGTATGCTGTAATATACAACTACCTAGCAGCCAACCTGCTTGCACTGATCTCATGTAATTACTAGTGATGTTACGCTTGATATTGGAGCTCCGAGGCATGTGTCAAAAGGGCTAAGCAGCTAACTTCGAAGCAGTGTGCCGATGCGTGTATCACTTTATCAGAAGTACGTCATCAATGACGTCTGACGCTTCGTTCGATGATATGCTTTTTCACTCTTACTGACAGTTGTGGCTGCTTTGCGTGATGTATTGTTGTCTCTAACTTCTTGCCCTTTGTGCTGTTGTCTGTGCCCAATAATGTTTGTACCATGTTTTGTGCTGCTACCATGTTGTTCTGCTACCATGTTGTGTTGCTACCATGCTGTGTTGTCATTTGTTGCTGCCTTGCCATGTTGTTGTCTTAGGTCTCTCTTTATGTAGTGTTGTCTCTCTTGTTGTCATGTGTGTTCTGTCCTATACAGTGGGGCAAAAAAGTATTTAGTCAGCCACCAATTGTGCATGTTCTCCCACTTAAAAAGATGAAAGATGCCTGTAATTTTCATCATAGGTACACTTCAACTATGACAGACAAAATGAGAAAAAAAATCCAGAAAATCACATTGTAGGATTTTTAATGAATTTATTTGTAAATTATGGTGGAAAATAAGTATTTGGTCAATAACAAAAGTTTATCTCAATACTTTGTTATATACCCTTTGTTGGCAATGACAGAGGTCAAACGTTTTCTGTAAGTCTTCACAAGGTTTTCACACACTGTTGTTGGTATTTTGGCCCATTCCTCCATGCAGATCTCCTCTAGAGCAGTGATGTTTTAGGGCTGTTGCTGGGCAACACAGACTTTCAACTCCCTCCAAAGATTTTCTATGGGGTTGAGATCTGGAGACTGGCTAGGCCACTCCAGGACCTTGAAATGCTTCTTACGAAGCCACTCCTTCGTTGCCCGGGCGTTGTGTTTGGGATCATTGTCATGCTGAAAGAGCCAGCCACGTTTCATCTTCAATGCCCTTGCTGATGGAAGGAGGTTTTCACTCAAAATCTCACGATACATGGCCCCATTCATTCTTTCCTTTACACGGATCAGTCGTCCTGGTCCCTTTGCAGAAAAACAGCCCCAAAGCATGATGTTTCCACCCCCATGCTTCACAGTAGGTATGGTGGTCTTTGGATGCAACTCAGCATTCTTTGTCCTCCAAACACAACGAGTTGAGTTTTTACCAAAAAGTTCTATTTTGGTTTCATCTGACCATATGACATTCTCCCAATCTTCTTCTGGATCATCCAAATGCTCTCTAGCAAACTTCAAAATGCCATAGATTCCTTTTTAGAAAAATAGTAAACTTGTTGGCAAAAAATGGAAACATGATGTAAGATGCAAACCTGGCAATCCATTAAAGCCAACGACTTACTGCTGCGCTACAGAGTTTTGATGAAATCAGTAGAGGGAAAAAAACCTAGCTTATAATCACACGTTGCTATTTATTGCTGACCAGCAGAAGTCACTAATGTGCATTGTGAACTTTTTTATTTATTTTACCTTTATTTAACTAGGCAGTCAGTTAAGAACAAATTACTAACCCAACGCTCTAACCACTAGGCTAATGACACGCCGTTTAGTGAACCTATTTTCAACACAATTGTCTGGAAAGGAAGCTTTGTTTCCGCATCACTAGTAATTACTGTAAAAAACTGGTTACAGTAGCATTTACAGTAGCATTTCCTTTGTTACAGTATAGTAGGCAAATTTTACAGTATTGTACTGCATCATTGCGCTGCATTTTCCTTTAAGTTACAGTAAGCTATTGGCACGTTACTGTGAAAATGACCTTATCACACTTTGCACTAGCCAAAGATGGGCAAAGTTGTTTCCAGAAGTTATCTTGTTACAAATACAGGATATTTTGAAGATCAATGTATCCTTAACTACAACAACATTCCCAGTAATGGTTACAGAAACATTTTACTTGCTATGACTGTGATATGTGTTGTTTTTCTAAATCAATGTTAGATGAATGCACTGACTGTAAGTCACTCTGGACAAGTGCATCTGCTAAATGACCAAAATGTAAATGTTTAAAACATTTGCAAAGCACACTGCTGGGTATTATCCTAATGACATGGCCTTGTTTAGGGGGGGAGGTCATTATAATTATACCAAGCAGTGTGCCTAGCAAGTGTTCATTTTTACATTCACATTTTGGTCATCTAGCAGATGCTCTTAACCAGAGCGACTTACAGTCAGTGTATTAAAATTAGGGTAAATAAGAATATACCACAGTCACAGCAAGTAAAGAGATAGCTACCTGCACTGTAAGTCTGCAACAGTATACTAACCACTGTTCTTCCAGTAATGTGCTGTAAATTCTAGAAATACAGCATGTTATTATAGTCAGGTGTTCCAGTAATATGCTGTGCATTTGTTACAGTAAATTTCCTGTAAATCTACAGTAATTTACTGACTTCTGTGCTGCCAGTAATTTACTGTAAATTTACATTTTACTGCTACTTTTTATCTAGAATTAATACAATTACATGGTAGAAACTTGTGTCCATAACAACCTCTTCTCATACAAATGACTTCCCTCCCTCTCACAGACAGTGTATCTCTCTCGGAGGCCCAGTGTGGTTCCCTGTCCTCCTCTCTGTGGGGTGGAGGTTACCCGTCCCAGACCAGCCCCTGTCTCTCCGTCCACCCAGACTTCTCCCCCAGCCCAGCAGCCTTCCATGCCCCAGATAGTGCACTGTGGACGGGCCACGTTCTGCCCCAGCCCAGCCTCCCTCCTACAGCTTCTCTCCCAGACCCCTGGGCCTACAGCCGCAACCCTCAGACCTCCGCCAGTTACACACATGCCCACAATGTCTACACACACACACATCCTCACACACACATGCACCCCCACCACACCCACCCAGTCATACATCCCCACCCGTCCCATGACCCAGGCCTAGACCCCAGGTTCAGCCCTCTGCTCCTGCCTGGTGTGAAGACTCAGAGCCCCCTAGCCCACAGCCCTGCTGGACATAGCACACACAGTAACACACACAGTAACACACACAGCAGCCAGAGCCCAGGGATACACAGTGGTGTGAAGATAGAGGTGGAGCAGGCCAGCCCCAACCCCCCCACCCTGACCCCCTCAGCCTGGCCCGCAGCTCTACACACACCCTTGGATACCTACGACTCAGGTAAGCCCGGACTTGGAGCATTCATACACACACATGCACTCTCTCTCTTGTATGTCTGCCAGTGGTGGTCAGTGCCATTTAAGAAGAGAGATAATTTTTCTTTCATCCGCATGGCCTTATTTTTATTACAGCATATTGAATGGCTGTCATTCATATTCCATTCACCCAGTTCGATGTAACATCGATAGGTTTAGGCTACTACATGATACTTGAATTTTTCTGCTACAACCTAGCCTATGAATGCAAGTTTTTTTAACGTAGGTACACACAGGTTAAGAGAAAATTGAGGTGACAGACAGTGACACATGGACAGACACATTAAATACTGCCTTGCACACTCTTGCCTGAATCTATCTGATTTAGTGTGTAATCATTAGTCCAACAGTTGTGTTTGAGTAGGCTAAACTAGCTAGCTAGCTGCATTTGCTAGCAAAGTGAAAGTGAAAATAAATGACTAAATATCTCTCTCTCTCTGTGTCTCTTGCTTCTCCTTAATTTTTCAAATTAATTTGTTAAAAACTGTTAAACTATTGTCTTTTTCTCTATTTGTAAACTACTCACCACATTTTATGCACTGCAATGCTAGCTAGGTAGCTGTAGCTTATGCTTTATGAACTAGTTTCATTCTTTGATCCTTTAATTGGGTGGACAACATGTCAGTTCATGCTGCAAGAGCTCTGATTGGAGGACGTTCTCTGGAAGTTGTCATAATTACTGTATAAGTCTATGGAAGGGGGTGAGAACCATGAGCCTCCTAAGTTTTTTATTGAAGTCAATGTACCCAGAGGAGGACGGAAGCTAGCTGTTCTCTTGCTACACCATTATGCTACCCTACAGAGTGCTGTTGAGGCTACTGTAGACCTTTATTTCAAAACAGTGTGGTTGAATCAATTATTTTGTGACATGTGAATATATTTAGTATAGTTTAATCTAAAAAGGATAACTTTTTAAATGTTTTACTATTTTTATTTTTATGAAATTCACTGAGGAGCCTCCACTGATGTCTACATGCATGCTAAGTTTTTATTTAATCTAAAAGTTGATGTTGTGCTCTCTCACGCTCTCATCAGGTCTGGATCAGAACAAAGTCAATACTGTTTGGTTCTGAGAGAGAGGATACATCACTGTGACATCACCCTGGCACTGAGCTGTGACCAGCTCTAACAGAACCCCCTGGAATCACAACACATTTCCTGTGTACTCACTCTCAAGTAGAAGACTCTCCGCTCACTAGAAAAAGTCCAGGGTGGGTTTACAGATGTAGGATCTTAATTTGATCATTCTTTTATTGATGAGAATTTTACTGCAAAGCAGGAAATGCAAACTTGTAGAGTATTTCAGTTTTAAAAAGGCTTCTAAAGTTTGTAATTTCCACTTTGAAGTTTTAGACTTAATTTTCCCAAATGAATGAAATGTATAAATCCCTACAAAAATGTCAATTTATTATAATCCACATAATAATTCACATTTCCTGTTGCTGCAGGATTATTTTACTGCTGTAGCAAACTTTCTCAAATTAAGATCCTACATCTGTAGGTCTCTTAGAAAGCACTCTGGAGAAGCCTAGACCACTCTCCATTCCTCACACCACTCACCAGGGATACTTCTGATCACTTCTTGGCCAAATATTTTTCAAATTTGTACCAAAAGTATTAGCTGGCTGTTTCAGACCTAATATACCACATGATCGTTCTGTTTAAAGAACTTCGTTTGTGGGAACACTGCTCAGCCAAGCCTCTTTCTGATATTTTTTTTACTTCGTGCTATGTGTGTAACTATGTGTGTAATTGACTGTAATATATTTTGTATATAGTACTTTGATTTGATGTGATTGTCATTTCCTTAAAGTGTTTAATTGTTGCTAATTGTTTTTCACCAACCCTGTGTTGTCATGTTGCCTAGTGTTCTATATGTGCGGAGAAATCATGTAATTACTGATGTGTAATAAATTGCTAAGTTCTATTGGCAAACATTTCCTCATCTTTAAGAACGGACTCAAAAGTATCTTATTTTGTATCAGATCTGATAATTGGACATCACTCAGCATGGTTTAGCAATGACCTGCCCATAGGGAAAAGTAATATATGGCAATACACTCAGTGGCCAATTTATTAGGACAACATTTTGCCTCCAGAACAGCCTGAATTCTTTAGGGCATGGAAACGTTACGGAATTGGTATCAAGGGAAAAATTCTCCACACCATTACACCACCACCATCAGTCCTTACCGTTGACACCAGGCAGGAGGGGGCCATGCTGCTTATGCTAAATCCTGACTCTGCCATCAGCATGACGCAACAGGAACCGAGATTTGTCGGACCAGGCAATGCTTTTCCATTCCTCAATTGTCCAGTGTTGGTGATGGTCGTGCCCACTGGTACTGCTTTGTCTTGTTTTTAGCTGATAGGAGTTGAACCCGGTGTGGTCATTTGCTGCAAAAGCACATCTGTGACCAGGACCAATGATTTGTGTGTTCTGAGAAACCTTTCTGCACACCACTGTTGTACTGTGCTGTTATTTGCCTGTTTGTGGCCTGCCTGTTAGCTTGCACAATTTTTGCCATCCTCCATTCTCCTTCGACTTCTCATCAACAAGTTGTTTTCACCCAGGACTGCCGCTGACTGGATGTTTTTTGTTTGTCGCACCATTCTCGGTAAACCCTAGACACTGTCGTGCATGAAAAGCCCAGGAGGCCGGCCTGTTCTGAGATACTGGAACTGGTGCATCTGGCACCGATGATCATACCACAGTCAAAGTCGCTTAGGGCACTTGCTTTGCCCATTCTAACATTCCATCGCACAGTAACTGAATACCTGGTGGTGTACCTAATAAACTGTGTATATTACTCACATATGTGGATACATATACAAGATTTGGCCATTTTCATATGTGATATATATTTATGCCTTATATACACTTACAGTGCATTTGGAAAGTATTCAGACCCCTTGACTTTTTCTACATTTTGCTACGTTACAGCCTTATTCTAAAATGGAATAAAAAAATGTTTTCCCTCATCAATCTACAGACAATACCCCATATGACAAAGCAAAACGAGTTTTTAGATATTTTTGCAAATAAAAAAAATAAAAAATAATTATCACATTTACATAAGTATTCAGACCCTTTACTCAGTACTTCACCTTTGGCAGCGATCAAGTCTTCTTGAGTATGATGCTACAAGCTTGGCACACCTGTATTTGGGGAGTTTCTTCCATTGTTCTCTGCAGATCCTCTCAAGCTCTGTCAGGTTGGATGGGGAGCGTCGCTGCACAGCTATTTTCAGGTCTTTCCAGAGATGTGAAATTGGGTTCAAGTCCTGGCTCTGTCTGGGCCACTCAAGGACGTTCAAATACTTGTCCCGAAGTCACACCTGCATTGTCTTGGCTGTGTGCTTAGGGTCGTTGTCCTGTTGGAAGGTGAACCTTCACCTCAGTCTGAGGTCCTGAGCGCTCTGGAGCAGGTTTTCATCAAGGATCTCTCTGTTCTTTTCTCTGTTCATCTTTCTCTTGAACCTGACTAGTCTCCCAGTCCCTGCCGCTGAAAAACATCCCACAGCATGATGCTACCACCACCCTGATTTACCATAGGGATGGTGCCAGGGTTTCTCCAGACGTGATGCTTGGCATTAAAATCGAATCAAAATCAGTTCAAATAGTTCAATCTTGGTTTCATCAGACTAGAGCATCTTGTTTCCCATGGTCTGAGAGTCCTTTGGGTGCCTTTAAAAAAAATCTACCTCCAAGAGGGCTGTCGTGCCTTTTACTAAGGAGTGGCTTCTGTCTGGCCACTCTACCATAAAGGCCTGCTTGGTGGAGTGCTGCAGAGATGGTTGTCCTTCTGGAGGGTTCTTCCATCTCCACAGAGGAACTCTGAAGCTATGTCAGAGTGACCGTCGGGTTCTTGGTCATCTCCCTGACCAAGGCCCTTCTCCCCCGATTGCTCAGTTTGGCCGGGCGGCCAGCTCTAGGAAGAGTCTTGGTGGTTCCAAACTTCTTCCTTTTATTAATGATGGAGGCCACTCTGTTCTTGGCGACCTTCAATGCTGCAGACATTTTTTGGTACCGTTCCCCAGATCTGTGCCTCGACACAATCCTGTCTCTGAGCTCTACGGACAATTCCTTCTACCTCATGGCTTGGTTTTTGCTCTGACATGTACTGTCAAATACGCCTTATGGAACAGCAGGGACTGTGACGCAACACAAAAATAGGCACAGACACATGCATCCACCCCAGGAAGAGTAGCTTCAAATACAACTGTGGGACCTTATATAGACAGGTGTGTGCCTTTCCAAATCATGTCCAATCAATTGAATTTACCACAGGTGGACTCCAATCAAGTTGTAGAAACATCTCAAGGATGATCAATGGAAACAGGATGCACCTGAGCTCAATTTCGAGTCTCATAGCAAAGGGTATGAATACTTATGTAAATAAATTTATAAATAAATATATACATTTATATAAATTTGCTAACATTTCAAAAAACCTGTTTTCACTTTGTCATTATGGGGTAGATGGATGAGGGGAAAATATATTTAATCCATTTCAGAATAAGGCTGTAACATAACAAAATGTGGAATAATTGAAGGGGTCTGAATACTTTCTGACCCCTTGGGCGGCATGGTAGCCTAGTGGTTAGAGTGTTGGACTAGTAACCGCAAGTTTGAATCCCCGAGCTGACAAGGTACAAATTTGTCGTTCTGCTCCTGAACAGGCAGTTAACCCACTGTTCCTAGGCCGTCATTGAAAATAAGAATTTGTTCTTAACTGACTTGCCTAGTTAAATAAAGGTAAAAAAAAATAATATATATATATATATATGTGACACGTAGTATTAAAATGTTTATTACATATGTGCCTTATATTTCACAATACATGTTAACAATACAGTTGAAGTCGGAAGTTTACATACACCTTAACCAAATACATTTAAACTCAGTTTTTCACAATTCCTGACATTTAATCCTATAAAAAATTCCCTGTTTTAGGTCAGTTAGGATCACCCCTTTATTTTAAGAATGTGAAATGTCAGAATAATAGCAGAGATAATTATTTATTTTAGTTTTCATTTCTTTCATCACATTCCCAGTGGGTCAAGAGTGTACATACACTCAATTAGTATTTAGTAGCATTGCCCTTTTGGCCCATTCCTCCTGACAGAGCTGGTGTAACTGAGTCAGGTTTGTAGGCGTCCTTGCTCGCACACACTTTTTCAGTTCTGCTCACAAATTTTCTATAGGATTGAGGTCAGGGCTTTGTGATGGCCACTCCAATACCTTGACTTTGTTGGCCTTAAGCCATTTTGCCACAACTTTGGAAGTATGCTTGGGGTCCATTTGGAAGACCCATTTGTGACCAAGCTTTAACTGTCTTGAGATGTTGCTTCAATATATCCACATAATTTTCCTTCCTCATGTTGCCATCTATTTTGTGAAGTGCACCAGACTCTCCTGCAGCAAAGCACCCCCATAACATGATGCTGCCACCCCCGTGCTTCACGGTTGGGATGGTGATCTTCAGCTTGCAAGCCTCCCCCTTTTCCTCCAAACATAACGATGGTTAATATGGCCAACAGTTCTATTTTGTTTTATCAGACCAGAGGACATTTCACGAAAAAGTACGATCTTTGTCCTCATGTGCAGTTGCAAACCGTAGTCTGGCTTTTGTATAGTGGTTTTGGAGCAGTGGCTTTTTTCTTGCTGAGCGGCCTTTCAGGTTATGTCGAAATAGGACTTGTTTTTCTGTGGATATAGATACTTTTCTACCTGTTTCCACCAGCATCTTCACAAGGTGCTTTGCTGTTGTTCTGGGATTGATTTAAAAAATATATATAATATTTTTTTTTTAAATGCCTTACTCACCATCTTAAATAAGCATGCCCATTCAGAACCAGGAACAGATATAGCCCTTGGTTCTCTCCAGACCTGACTGCCCTTAACCAACACAAAAACATCCTATGGCGTTCTGCATTAGCATCGAACAGCCCCCGTGATATGCAACTTTTCAGGGAAGTTAGAAACCAATATACACAGGCAGTTAGAAAAGCCCAGGCTAGCTTTTTCAAGCAGAAATTTGCACCCTGCAACACAAACTCAAAAAAGTTCTGGGAGACTGTAAAGTCCATGGAGAATAAGAACACCTCCCAACTGTCCACTGCACTGAGGATAGCAAACTCTGTCACCACCGATAAATCCACTATAATTGAACATTTCAATAAGCATTTTTCTACGGCTGGCCATGCTTTCCACCTGGCTACCCCTACCTGGTCAACTGCACTGTACCCCCCACAGCAACTTGCCCAAGCCTTCCCCATTTCTCCCAAATCCAGTAAGCTGATGTTCTGAAAGAGCTGCAAAATCTGGACCCCTACAAATCAGCCGGGCTAGACAATCTGGACCCTTTCTGGCCATGGGTGCACCTCAGCCACGCTCAAGGTCCTAAACGATATCTTAACCGCCATCGATAAGAAAGAATACTGTGCAGCCGTATTCATTGACCTGGCCAAGGCTTTTGACTCTGTCAATTACCACATCCTCATCAGCAGACTCGATAGCCTTGGTTTCTCAAATGATTGCCTCGCCTGGTTCACCAACTACTTCTCTGATAGAGTTCAGTGTGTCAAATCGGAGGGCCTGTTGTCCCGGCCTCGGGCAGTCTCTATGGGGGTACTACAGGGTTAAATTCTCAGGCCGACTCTTCTCTGTATACATCAATGATGTCGCTCTTGCGGCTGGTGATTCTCTAATCCACTTCTACGCAGACGACACCATTCTGTATACATCAGGCCCTTCTTTGGACACTGTGTTAACAACCCTCCAGACGAGCTTCAATGCCATACAACTCTCCTTCCGTGGCCTCCAACTGCTCTTAAATGCAAGTAAAACTAAATGCACGCTCTTCAACTGATCGCTACCGCCTGTGCAGCATCACTACTCTGGACGGTTCTGACTTAGAATATGTGGACAACTACAAATACCTATGTGTCTGGTTAGACTGTAAACTCTCCTTCCAGACTCACATCAAACATCTCCAATCCAAAGTTAAATCTGGAATTGGTTCCTAATTACGCAACAAAGCATCCTTCACTCATGCTGCCAAACATACCCTTGTAAAACTGACCATCATACCAATCCTCGACTTCGGCGATGTCATTTACAAAATAGCCACCAATACCCTACTCAATAAATTGGATGCAGTCTATGACAGTGCCATCTGTTTTGTCACCAAAGCCCCATATACTACCCACCACTGCGACCTGTACGCTCTCGTTGGCTGGCCCTCGCTTCATACTCGTCGCCAAACCCACTGGCTCCAGGTCATCTACAAGACCCTGCTAGGTAAAGTCCCCCCTTATCTCAGCTCGCTGGTCACCATAGCAGCACCCACCTGTAGCACGCGCTCCAGCAGGTATATCTCTCTGGTCACCCCCAAAACCAATTCTTCTTTGGCCGCCTCTCCTTCCAGTTCTCTGCTGCCAATGACTGGAACGAACTACAAAAATCTCTGAAACTGGAAACACTTATCTCCCTCACTAGCTTTAAGCACCAGCTGTCAGAGCAGCTCACAGATTACTGCACCTGTACATAGCCCATCTATAATTTAGCCCAAACTACCTCTTCCCCTACTGTATTTATTTATTTTGCTCCTTTGCACCCCATTATTTTTATTTCTACTCTGCACATTCTTCCACTGCAAATCTACCATTCCAGTGTTTTACTTGCTAAATTGTATTTACTTCGCCACCATGGCCTTTTTTTGCCTTTACCTCCCTTATCTCACCTCATTTGCTCACATCTTATATAGACTTATTTTTCTACTGTATGTTTGTTTAACTCCATGTGTAACTCTGTGTTGTTGTATGTGTCGAACTGCTTTGCTTTATCTTGGCCAGGTCGCAATTGTAAATGAGAACTTGTTCTCAACTTGCCTACCTGGTTAAATAAAGATGAAATAAATCAAAAATAAAATTTGCACTTTTCGCACTGAAGTACGTTCATCTCTAGGAGGCAGCGGTATGACGGCTGTCTGGTCCCATGGGGTTTATACTTGCATCTCCTTCCTGAGCGGTATGACGGCTGTGTGGTCCCATGGGGTTTATACTTGCATCTCCTTCCTGAGCGGTATGACGGCTGTGTGGTCCCACGGGTTTATACTTGCATCTCCTTCCTGAGCGGTATGACGGCTGTCTGGTCCCATGGGGTTTATACTTGCATCTCCTTCCTGAGCGGTATGACGGCTGTGTGGTCCCATGGGGTTTATACTTGCATCTCCTTCCTGAGCGGTATGACGGCTGTGTGGTCCCATGGGGTTTATACTTGCATCTCCTTCCTGAGCGGTATGACGGCTGTGTGGTCCCATGGGGTTTATACTTGCATCTCCTTCCTGAGCGGTATGACGGCTGTGTGGTCCCATGGGGTTTATACTTGCATCTCCTTCCTGAGCGGTATGATGGCTGTGTGGTCCCATGGGGTTTATACTTGCATCTCCTTCCTGAGCGGTATGACGGCTGTGTGGTCCCATGGGGTTTATACTTGCATCTCCTTCCTGAGCGGTATGACGGCTGTGTGGTCCCATGGGGTTTATACTTGCATCTCCTTCCTGAGCGGTATGACGGCTGTGTGGTCCCATGGGGTTTATACTTGCATCTCCTTCCTGAGCGGTATGACGGCTGTGTGGTCCCGTGGGGTTTATACTTGCATCTCCTTCCTGAGCGGTATGACGGCTGTCTGGTCCCATGGGGTTTATACTTGCATCTCCTTCCTGAGCGGTATGACGGCTGTGTGGTCCCATGGGGTTTATACTTGCATCTCCTTCCTGAGCGGTATGACGGCTGTCTGGTCCCATGGGGTTTATACTTGCATCTCCTTCCTGAGCGGTATGACGGCTGTGTGGTCCCATGGGGTTTATACTTGCATCTCCTTCCTGAGCGGTATGACGGCTGTCTGGTCCCATGGGGTTTATACTTGCATCTCCTTCCTGAGCGGTATGACGGCTGTCTGGTCCCATGGGGTTTATACTTGCATCTCCTTCCTGAGCGGTATGACGGCTGTGTGGTCCCATGGGGTTTATACTTGCATCTCCTTCCTGAGCGGTATGACGGCTGTGTGGTCCCACGGGTTTATACTTGCATCTCCTTCCTGAGCGGTATGACGGCTGTCTGGTCCCATGGGGTTTATACTTGCATCTCCTTCCTGAGCGGTATGACGGCTGTGTGGTCCCATGGGGTTTATACTTGCATCTCCTTCCTGAGCGGTATGACGGCTGTGTGGTCCCATGGGGTTTATACTTGCATCTCCTTCCTGAGCGGTATGACGGCTGTGTGGTCCCATGGGGTTTATACTTGCATCTCCTTCCTGAGCGGTATGACGGCTGTGTGGTCCCATGGGGTTTATACTTGCATCTCCTTCCTGAGCGGTATGATGGCTGTGTGGTCCCATGGGGTTTATACTTGCATCTCCTTCCTGAGCGGTATGACGGCTGTGTGGTCCCATGGAGTTTATACTTGCATCTCCTTCCTGAGCGGTATGACGGCTGTGTGGTCCCATGGGGTTTATACTTGCATCTCCTTCCTGAGCGGTATGACGGCTGTGTGGTCCCATGGGGTTTATACTTGCATCTCCTTCCTGAGCGGTATGACGGCTGTGTGGTCCCGTGGGGTTTATACTTGCATCTCCTTCCTGAGCGGTATGACGGCTGTCTGGTCCCATGGGGTTTATACTTGCATCTCCTTCCTGAGCGGTATGACGGCTGTGTGGTCCCGTGGGGTTTATACTTGCATCTCCTTCCTGAGCGGTATGACGGCTGTCTGGTCCCATGGGGTTTATACTTGCATCTCCTTCCTGAGCGGTATGACGGCTGTGTGGTCCCATGGGGTTTATACTGGCATCTCCTTCCTGAGTGGTATGACGGCTGTGTGGTCCCATGGGGTTTATACTTGCATCTCCTTCCTGAGCGGTATGACGGCTGTGTGGTCCCATGGGGTTTATACTTGCATCTCCTTCCTGAGCGGTATGACGGCTGTGTGGTCCCATGGGGTTTATACTTGCATCTCCTTCCTGAGCGGTATGACGGCTGTGTGGTCCCATGGGGTTTATACTTGCATCTCCTTCCTGAGCGGTATGACGGCTGTGTGGTCCCATGGGGTTTATACTTGCATCTCCTTCCTGAGTGGTATGACAGCTGTGTGGTCCCATGGGGTTTATACTTGCATCTCCTTCCTGAGCGGTATGACGGCTGTGTGGTCCCATGGGGTTTATACTTGCATCTCCTTCCTGAGTGGTATGACAGCTGTGTGGTCCCATGGGGTTTATACTTGCATCTCCTTCCTGAGCGGTATGACGGCTGTGTGGTCCCATGGGGTTTATACTTGCATCTCCTTCCTGAGTGGTATGACAGCTGTGTGGTCCCATGGGGTTTATACTTGCATCTCCTTCCTGAGTGGTATGACAGCTGTGTGGTCCCATGGGGTTTATACTTGCATAGTATTACAGATTACTATGTACAGATGAACGTGGTACCGTCAGGCATTTGGAAATTGCTCCCAAGTATGAACCAGACTTGTGGAGGTCTACAATTTGTTTTCTGAGGTCTTGGCTGATTTCTTTAAACTGTTCCATGATGTCAAGCAATGAGGCACTGAGGCTAAAGGTAAGCCTTGAAATACATCCACAAGTACACCTCCAATTGACTCAAATTATGTCAATTAGCCTATCAGAAGCTTCTAAAGCCATGGCATAGTTTTCTGTAATTTCCCAAGCTGTTTAAAGGCACAGTCAACTTAGTGTATGTAAACTTCTGATCCACTGGAATTGTGATGCAGTGAATTATAAGTGAAATAATCTGTCTGTAAACAGTTTTTGGAAAAATGACTTGTGTCATGCACAAAGTAGATGTCCTAACCGACTTGCCAAAATTATAGTTTGTTAATTAACAAGAATTTTGTGGAGTGGTTGAAAAACGAGTTTTAATGACTCCAACCTAAGTGTATGTAAACTTCGGACTTCAACTGTATATTAATAAATTCATACCAGAGTTTTAACTTCGCCATTTTGTCTTATGTTATTCTATGGGCTAGCCTAGATTAGCCGCAAACCCAGTAATCTCAATGTCAAGATCGCTAACAGTTTTCACACAATAAATTTAAACTTTTAAACTTTACAATTTCAACATAAAAGGCAAGTATCACTCAGGTAACCCTTTCTATCATCATTAGTCATTTAGGTCAACATTGGATCATTCAGAGATCCTCACTGAACTTCTGGAGAGAGTTTGCTGCACTGAAAGTAAAGGGGCTGAATAATTTTGCACGCCCAATTTTTCAGTTTTTTATTTGTTAAAAAAGTTTGAAATATCCAATAAATGTCGTTCCACTTCATGATTGTGTCCCACTTGTTGTTGATTCTTCACAAAAAAATACAGTTTTATACCTTTATGTTTGAAGCCTGAAATGTGGCAAAAGGTCGCAAGGTTCAAGGGGGCCGAATACTTTCGCAAGGCACTGTATATAAACCTTTATATACATAATTAATTACGACCATATCCAGTCATTTATTACAACGACAATATCTAAACCATGTTTTACAAAACAATGTGATTCCATAACCAATTGGCCCAGCTTCGTCCGGGTTTGGCCTGGGCAAGCCATCATTGTAAATAAGAATTTGTTCTTAAATGACTTGACTAGTTAAATAAAAAGGGATATACAATGTCTGCCTTTCTACTTTTTTATCCATGTGAGGCATTAGAAAACCTCCCTGGTCTTTGTGGTTGAATTGGTGTCTAGAATTCACTTCTTGACTGAGGGATCTTACTGATAATTGTATGTGTGGGGTATGGAGATGAGGTAGTCATTCACAAATCATGTTAAACTCTATTATTGCAATTTATAATGTGACTTTTTTAGGACATTTTACTCCTGAACTTATTTAGGCTTGCCATAACAAAGGGGTAGAATACTTATTGACTCAAGACATTTCCATTTTATTTTTTATTAATTTGTACAAATTTCTAAAACATAATTCCACTTTGACATTATGGGGTATTGTGTGTAGGCCAGTGACAAAACAATCTACATTTAAACTATTTTAAATTCATGCTCTAACACAACAAAATATGGAAAAAGTCAAGGGGTTGGAATATTTTCTGAAGATACTGTATGCCCATTTATTACTTTTTTGTATGGGTGTAGGACAGCCATGAACGTCTTCTCAGGAATCCACCTACATTACAAAGTCTAGAAAATCCTCAGAGATTATGGAAATGAACCTACACCATCCAAGGTTTCAGTCTCATACTCAGACAATTGTTGAAGATAACATGACATGTCTGTCGCCTGTCTGGTACTCTAGACCATGCTTAGGTATCTATTTCCTGTTTCTTGTCTGGACAGGAAGTCCACCAGTGAGAGGAGCAGACATCACACGCACAAAAACCACTCCCAATTACACACACTGCAGACATGTCTTCATGCAGAGTTAACCTCTTGGAGGTCAACCCTAATCTACTCCTCTTTAAGGAATGTATGGAGCACAAGCTGCTGTATGTGCTGTAGTGTGAAATCAACTTTATTTTGGAAAATAACAGCTTTAAAATGTCAGCGTAACTCTGGTGTCAAGACTGGCATTATTCTTTTTCAGGACGGACAACTGTGTGTGTGTCTGCACGTGTGTGTAGAATGTGTGTGTGTGTGCGTGTGTGTGTGTGTGAGTGAGCTATCTAACCAGGTGGTCTGTGTTCATCTAACATTCCAGTCTCACCCTGAACTTAAGGATCCAGCAATCCCCTCAGCTACACGCTTGAGCATGTTGTTTTCTTTGCTGCTTAATGTGCTGACAAACAGAAATAAAACTGATGATCACGACAGTGAGCCTCTGAGTCCCTCTAGTCCCACTCTGCTTTAGATGAGGAGGCCTCTCCTGGTGTAGTGAGGGCATGTAGAGCACCATGGTTACTGGGTCATTCTACAAAATGAGTCCCTTTCCCGTCCCTTTGATATTTTAAGTAGAAATTGTGCCATTTATTACAGACCACAGGGAAAATGCAATACATGTTGGTTTGGGAAATAGGGAAGGAAGGAATTATCTATACTACAATGTCATTATATTCCTTTATGTGACTTGCAAACCTGTTGTGAAATGAATAAGAGTTCTGGACAAATTAGGAGAGGAGTTCAAGTTATTATTATTCATTGTTTACCATTCTAGTTACGATCCAATGGTGTTAATTGGCGAGAGTGGAGATGGGCTCTATACGAGGGATCGGGACGGGGGAGCTGGAAGGGCATCAGACACTTTCCTGAAGTATATGTGGCGACTCCACTCATCTCACTTCGGTCTCTCGGTGGGCCCACTAGCCACTATACTAGAGGTTGACCGATTAATCGGAATGGCCGATTAATTAGGGCCGATTTCAAGTTTTCATAACAATCGGAAAACTGTATTTTTGGGAGCCGATTTGCCAATTTTTTTAAATGTTATTTAAAATGTATTTTTTATACTGTTATCATCTATGGGGCGGCAGGGTAGCCTAGTGGTTAGAGCGTTGGACTAGTAACCAGAAGGTTGCAAGTTCAAACCCCCGAGCTGACAAGGTACAAATCTATCATTCTGCCCCTGAACAGGCAGTTAACCCACTGTTCCTAGGCTGTCATTGAAAATAAGAATTTGTTCTTAACTGACTTGCCTAGTTAAATAAAGATAAATTTAAACAAATGTAACTAGGCAGGTCAGTTAAGAACACATTCTTATTTTCAATGACGGCCTAGGAACGGTGGGTTAACCACCTCGTTCAGGGGCAGAACGACAGATTTTCACCTTGTCAGCTCGGGGGATCCAATCTTGCAACCTTACAGTTAACTAGTCCAACGCAATAACGACCTGCCTCTCTTGTTGCACTCCACAAGGAGACTGTCTGATACGCGAATGCAGTAAGCCAAGGTAAGTTGCTAGCTAGCATTAAAGTTATCTTATAAAAAACAATCAATCATAATCACTAGTTAACTACACATGGTTGATGATATTACTAGATATTATCTAGCGTGTCCTGAGTTGCATATAATCTGACTGAGCATACAAGCATACAAGTATCTAAGTATCTGACTGAGCGGTGTTAGGCAGAAGCAGGCACGTAAACATTCATTCAAACAGCACTTTAGTGCGTTTTGCCAGCAGCTCTTCGTTGTGCGTCAAGCATTGCGCTGTTTATGACTTCAAGCCTATCAACTCCCAAGATGAGGCTGGTGTAACCGAAGTGAACGTCACTCGCTCTGAGCCTTGGGTGGTTGTTTCCCTTGCTCTGCATGGGTAACGCTGCTTCGATGGTGGCTGTTGTCGTTGTGTTGCTGGTTCATTGTTACAAATAAATAAATCGGCCGATTAATCGGTATCGAATTTTTTGGTCCTCCAATAATTGGTACCCACTCTCTCGCATCCCGAAGGGGCCGGCTGAACAGCTGCCAGGTAGAGCTCCAGCTGGAGTAGGAACCCCTGGCACCCAGCAGCCGTCATACGGGAGCGAGAGCCGTATCCCACTGGGTCCTGACGACGGAGGGGTGGACATCGGTGTAGGTTGAGGTGCGGGCGGAGGTGATGATGTAGGATTGACAGGCAAGCCTCCTCTCTCCCACCTGTCTATTGTTTGCAGCATGCGATCTATGGCTGTCCCTAGACTGTGTAACATGGTTGTGTGCTGCTGGATGGCTCCTCTACTGGGAGAGAAGGGCTGGCTGCACCTGCTGAGTCCATTTGAACGGTCCGTGATTCTGTCAGCGATTGGGTGCAGAGATGTAGCGGAGTCAGGCGCAGGACACAGGTTTTGAGCAACACAACGGAGTTTACTCAAAAAGTCAAGCAAAAATTCCAAATAGGAACAAACATTCACACTAGCACCTACAACAAACACTTAAGACACCAACAATCACGGACAGAACAGAAATGTATGCCAGAGGGTTAAATAAGGAACATGATATGGGAATTGAAACCAGGTGTGTGTAATAGAGACAAAACGAAACTGAAACATTGATCGGTGGTGACTAGAAAGCCGGTGACGTCGACCACCGAACAAGGAGAAGGGACGACTTTGGCGGAAGTCGTGACAGGGTTCTAAAATCCATGATATAGTGAGATCAGATAATTCTCCTGTATCATGCTTAATTACACAAATAGAATATATACTTAGTGACTTAATAATTATGGAGAATGAACAGACCGCATCTTCAAAAACCAAAATGTATTAAATATGTAAACAAACAAATGAAGACCATTACCATTACAAATGTAGACATAGAGGACAGAGAAAAGCTGACCACCAACATCATTTGGGATGCTTTTAAGGCGTACATTAGGGGAATGATAATCTCATACTCTGCAAAAGTTACATCTGAGTTAGAAATAAAAATGTAATAACATTTTTTTTTTTGTCTTAGAAAAAAAACATAAAATACATTACCGTTCAAAACACCTACTAATTCAAGGGTTTTTCTTTTTTTATGTCAACTGTATTTAACCAGGTAGGTCAGTTGAAAACAAGTTCTCATTTACAACTGCGACCTGAAAGTTGCATATCGCGGGAGCTATTCGATGCTAATGCAGTATGCCACAGGATGTTTTTGTACTGGTCAAGGGCAGGCAAGTCTGGAGTGAACCAAAGGCTATATCTGTTCTTAGTTTAAAATTTTATGAACGGGGCATGCTTATTTAAGATGATGAGGAAAGCACTTTTAAAGAATAACCAGGCATCCTCTACTGACGGGATGAGGTCAATATCCTTCCAGGATACGCTGGCCAGGTCGATTAGAAAGGCCTGCTCGCTGAAGTGTTTTAGGGAGCGTTTGACAGTGATGTGGGGTGGTCTTTTGACCGCAGACCCATTACGGACGCAGGCAATGAGGCAGTGATCTCTGAGATCCTGGTTAAAGACAGCAGAGGTGTATTTAGAGCGCAAGTTGGTCAGGATGATATCTATGAGGGTGTCTGTGTTTATGGATTTGGGGTTGTACCTGGTAGGTTCCTTGATCATTTGTGCGAGATGGAGGGCATCTAGCTTAGATTGTAGGATGTTTAGCATTTCCCAGTTTAGGTCACCTAACAGTATGAACTCTGAAGATAAATGTGGGGCAATTAATTCACATATGGAGTCCAGGTCACAGCTGGGGGCTGAGGAGGGTCTATACAAGCGGCAAAATTGAGAAACTTATTTCTGGAAAGGTGGCTTTTTAAAAGTAGAAGCTCGAACTGTTTGGGCACAGACCTGGATAGCATGACGGAACTCTGCAGACTATCTCTGCAGTAGATTGCGGCTCAGCTCCCTTTGGCAGTTCTATCTTGGTGGAAAATTTTGTAGTTTGAGATGGATATTTCAGAATTTTTGGTGGCCTTCCTAAGCCAGGATTCAGAAACGGCTAGGACATCAGGGTTGGTGGAGTGTGCTAAAGCAATGAATAAAACAAACTTAGGGAGGAGGATTCTGATGTTAACATGCATGAAACCAAGGCTTTTACGGTTACAGAAGTCAACAAATGATAGAGCCTGGGGAATAGGTGTGGTACAGGGGTCTACAGGGCCTGGGTTAACCTCTACATCATCAGAGGAACAGAGGAGGAGTAAGATAAGCGTACGGCTAATGGCTATAAGAACTGGTTGTCTAGTGCGTTGGGAACAGAGAATGAAAGGAGCAGCTTTCTGGGCGAGGTAGAACAGATTCAGGGCATAATGTAGAGACAAGGGTATGGTAGGATGTGAGTACAGTGGAGGTAAACCTAGGCTTGAGGACTGCCACAGGAATGGAAAACCCAGAGTTGCCTCTGCTGCAGAGGATAAGGGAATTAGAGTTACCAGCCTCAGAAATTGCAGCCCAAATACATTCTTCTCAGAGATCAAGTAATAGACACATCTCAACATCAACTGTTCAGAGGAGACTTCATGAATCAACCACTACTAAAGGACACCAATAATAAGAAGAGACTTGCTTGGTCCAAGAAACATGAGCAATGTGTCACGCCTGCTCCCACTCCCCTTCTCGAGCACTCGAGGGCGCCAGGCTTCTCATCAAAGACACTTGTCACCATCATTACGAGCATTAGAACTTCATTGGACTCACACCCCCTCTTTTTCTGTCTATTCCTCAGTTTAATCCCCATGTCAGCATTAATGTTGTTGTTTCCCTTGTCCAGACGGTGTCCGTGTTTTGTTTCATGTCTGTTATTTATTAAATATTCACTCCCTGTACATGCTTCTTGTCTCCCAGCATCTGTTCTCACAAAATGGACATTTAAACCTGTGTAAATCTGGCTTTTGGTCTGATTTGTCCAAAATGTGTGATTTTTGGTGCCAACCATTGTTTCTTTGTGAGACGCTGAGTAGGTGAACGGATTATCTCCGCATGTGTAGTTCCTACCGTGAAGCATGGAGGAGGAGGTGTGATGGTGTGGGGGTGCTTTGCTGGTGACACTGTCTGTGATTTATTTAGAATTCAGGGCACACTTAACCAGCATGCTACCACAACATTCTGCAGCGATACGCCATCCCATCTGGTTTGCGCTTAGTGGGACTATCATTTGTTTTTCAACAGGACAATGACCCAACACACCTCCAGGCTGTATAAGGGCTATTTGACCAATGAGAGTGATGGAGTGCTGCATCAGATGACCTGGCCTCTACAATCACCCAACCTCACCCCAATTGAGATGGTTTGGGATCAGTTTGACTGCAGAGTGAAGGAAAAGCAGCCAACAAGTGCTCAGCATATGTGGGAACTTCATAAATAATGTTAGAAAAGCATGCCAGGTGAAGCCAGTTGAGAGAATGCAAAGAGTATGCAAACTGTCATCAATGCAAAGGGTGGCTACTTTGAAGAATCTGTTTAACACTTTATAGATTACCTCATGATTCCATATGTGTTATTTCATAGTTTTGATGTCTTCACTACTATTCTACAATGTAGAGAATCGTTAAAAACAATTAAGAAAAACCCTTGAATGAGTACGCGTTCTAAAACTTATAACCTGTAGTGGATATTTACAGGGTATGTCACGCCTTGGTCTTACTATTTTGTGTTTTCTTTAATTATTTATTCAGGCCAGGGTGTGACATGGGTTATTGTGTTGTCGTATTGGGGGTTTTTGTAGGCATTGGGATTGTGGTTGATTAGGGGTGTGTCGAGTGTAGGCTTGGCTGCCTGAGGCGGTTCTCGATCAGAGTCAGGTGCTTCTCGTTTCCTCTGATTGGGAACCGTATTTAGGTAGCCTGAGTTTCACTTTGTATTTCGTGGGTGATTGTTCCTGTCTCTGTGTAGTGTTCACCAGATAGGCTGTAATAAGTTTCACGTTCCGTTTGTTGTTTTTTGTATTTATAAGTTATTTCATGTATCGTCGTTTTCATTCATTAAAGACATGATTAACCACCACGCTGCATTTCGGTCCTCTCTTTCAACAAACGAAGAACGCCGTTACAGGGTAAAGAAGAAAATCACATTTCTGAATTTAAGCAGAAATATAATATTTTACTTTTGAAGAGAGTTAACAACTACAAGTTAAACAAAAATAAAGCACACTATTTAATGGCAAATAAACCTGGTAAACACCTCGCAGCCCTTACAACAACAAAAAATACTCCCAAAACCAGTTATAATTTTAAAAGATAAGGATACAAATGCTTTAATTAGGAACAGTAATGCTGTTAATAACCATTTTAACAGCTTCTATGAAAATCTATGTAAAATCTGAATTAAATAAATAATAATAAGGACTGATTCTACAGCTTTCCTAGACTCAGTAACACTGAAGCAACTATCAGCAGATTGAAAAGTCACCCAAAAATAAATATGAGACACTGTTAAAACATTCACGAGGAGAAAAGCACAAGAGATGGATGGCTTTCCCATAGAATTGTATTTTATATTCTGGGACAAAGTAGCATCCCTATTTACTCAAATGACAACACATCACTCAATTCAGTACTTCCTAGTTACATATATCAAAAAAGGATTTCAGTTATATTAAAACCAGGAAAATCTGCAGAGTTCCCTGTAGATTACAGACCCATAAATGTAATACATTGTAACAAACTCATTAACAACCGAATGGAAAAGTATTACCAGACTTAATACATATGAATCAAACAGGGTTTATAAAAAGTAGACACTTACAAAGAAATTCAATAACATGTTTTAGTATAATACAGTGCACTAAAAAACAAGATGTAGATTTTGGTTGTTGATGTGGAAAAGGCTTTCGACCGTCTTGAGTGGCCTATTCTTTTAAAAGGTGAAAGCATTCAACTTTCCAGCTGAAATAATACATTTCATAAAAATATTATACAGTGCATTCGGAAAGTATCCAGACCCCTTCACTTTTTCCACAATTTGTTATGTTACAGCCCTATTCTAAAATGTATACAATTGTTTATTTCCCTCCTCATCAATCTACACACACTATGACAATAATGACAAAAACAGATGTTGAAAGTAGGAAACAACACTTCGCTGACCCTCAACACTGGGGCCCCACAAGGGTGTGTGTTCAGCCCTCTCTCCCTGGTCACCCACAACTGTGTGGCCATGTATGCCTCCAACTCAATCATCAAGTTTGCAGACGACACAACTGTAGTGCGCTTGATCACCAACAACGACGAGACAGCCTACTGGGAAGAGGTGAGGGCACTCAGAGTGTGGTGTCAGGAAAACAACCTCTCACTCAACGTCAACAAAATAAAGGAGATGATCGTGGACTTCAGGAAACAGCAGAGGGAGCACCCCCCTATCCACATTGAAGGGACAGCAGTGTTGAAGGTGGAACATTTTAAGTTCCTAGGCGTACACATCACGGACAAACTGAAATGGTCCACCCACACAGACAGTGTCAACCTCAGGAGGCTTTAGAAATTTGGCCTGTCACCCAAAACCCTGACAAACCTTTACAGATGCGCAAACGAGAGCATCCTATCGGGCTGTATCACAGCCTGGTACGGCAACTGCACCACCCTCAACCACAAGGCTCTCCAGAGGGTAGTGAGGTCTGCACAACGCATCCCCGGGGGCAAACTATGACCGGGGGCCCTCCATGACACCTACAGCCCCTGATGGAAGGCCATAAAGATCATCAAGGACAACAACCACCTTAGCCACTGCCTGTTTACACCGCTATCATATTATGCTTAATATGTGACAAACAAAAAATACTGTTTATAAAGATAACTTTATCACCTTACTCAACAATATAAACGCAGATCTAAATAAATTGAATAATCTCCCCATAAATCCTACAGGTAGAATAAATCTCTTCAGAATGGCATGTCTACCCAAGTTTTTATATTTACACTTGGTAATACCAATTACTCCACCGAAGACATTCTTTAAAAGTATACTCTGCCATAACATACTTTATATAGGCAAATCAACTCATAGAATAAAAAGGGAAGTTTTACATGCCTCTAAATCTGAGGGTGGTTTTAACCCACATTCACCTAGACAAACAATAGTAGGCAAGTATAAACACCATGGGACCACGCAGCCGTCATACGGAAGGAGATGTGTTCTGTCTAGAGATGAATGTACTTTGGTGTGAAAAATGCAAATCAATCCCAGAACAACAGCAAAGGACCTTGTGAAGATGCTGGAGGAAACAGGTACAAAAGTATCTATATCCACAGTAAAACGAGTCCTACAGTGCCTTGCGAAAGTATTCGGCCCCCTTGAACTTTGCGACCTTTTGCCACATTTCAGGCTTCAAACATAAAGATATAAAACTGTATTTTTTTGTGAAGAATCAACAACAAGTGGGACACAATCATGAAGTGGAACGACATTTATTGGATATTTCAAACTTTTTTAACAAATCAAAAACTGAAAAATTGGGCGTGCAAAATTATTCAGCCCCTTTACTTTCAGTGCAGCAAACTCTCTCCAGAAGTTCAGTGAGGATCTCTGAATGATCCAATGTTGACCTAAATGACTAATGATGATAAATACAATCCACCTGTGTGTAATCAAGTCTCCGTATAAATGCACCTGCACTGTGATAGTCTCAGAGGTCCGTTAAAAGCGCAGAGAGCATCATGAAGAACAAGGAACACACCAGGCAGGTCCGAGATACTGTTGTGAAGAAGTTTAAAGCCGGATTTGGATACAAAAAGATTTCCCAAGCTTTAAACATCCCAAGGAGCACTGTGCAAGCGATAATATTGAAATGGAAGGAGTATCAGACCACTGCAAATCTACCAAGACCTGGCCGTCCCTCTAAACTTTCAGCTCATACAAGGAGAAGACTGATCAGAGATGCAGCCAAGAGGCCCATGATCACTCTGGATGAACTGCAGAGATCTACAGCTGAGGTGGGAGACTCTGTCCATAGGACAACAATCAGTCGTATATTGCACAAATCTGGCCTTTATGGAAGAGTGGCAAGAAGAAAGCCATTTCTTAAAGATATCCATAAAAAGTGTTGTTTAAAGTTTGCCACAAGCCACCTGGGAGACACACCAAACATGTGGAAGAAGGTGCTCTGGTCAGATGAAACCAAAATTGAACTTTTTGGCAACAATGCAAAACTTTATGTTTGTTGTAAAAGCAACACAGCTCATCACCCTGAACACACCATCCCCACTGTCCAACATGGTGGTGGCAGCATCATGGTTTGGGCCTGCTTTTCTTCAGCAGGGACAGGGAAGATGGTTAAAATTGATGGGAAGATGGATGGAGCCAAATACAGGACCATTCTGGAAGAAACCCTGATGGAGTCTGCAAAAGACCTGAGACTGGGACGGAGATTTGTCTTCCAACAAGACAATGATCCAAAACATAAAGCAAAATCTACAATGGAATGGTTCAAAAATAAACATATCCAGGTGTTAGAATGGCCAAGTCAAAGTCCAGACATGAATCCAATCGAGAATCTGTAGAAAGAACTGAAAACTGCTGTTCACAAATGCTCTCCATCCAACCTCACTGAGCTCGAGCTGTTTTGCAAGGAGGAATGGGAAAAAATGTCAGTCTCTCAATGTGCAAAACTGATAGAGACATACGCCAAGCGACTT
This sequence comes from Oncorhynchus kisutch, assembly GCF_002021735.2. Taxonomy (NCBI): domain Eukaryota; kingdom Metazoa; phylum Chordata; class Actinopteri; order Salmoniformes; family Salmonidae; genus Oncorhynchus; species Oncorhynchus kisutch. Next base: position 29,287,920 of record NC_034199.2, on the reverse strand, counting down.
ACAGCTGTAATCGCAGCAAAAGGTGGCGCTACAAAGTATTAACTTAAGGGGGCTGAATAATTTTGCACGCCCAATTTTTCAGTTTTTGATTTGTTAAAAAAGTTTGAAATATCCAATAAATGTCGTTCCACTTCATGATTGTGTCCCACTTGTTGTTGATTCTTCACAAAAAATACAGTTTTATATCTTTATGTTTGAAGCCTGAAATGTGGCAAAAGGTCGCAAAGTTCAAGGGGGCCGAATACTTTCGCAAGGCACTGTATATCGACATAACCTGAAACGGCGCTCCGCCACTGTTCCAAAACTGCCATAAAAAAGCCAGACTACGGTTTGCAGCTGCACATGTGGACAAAGATCATACTTTTTGGAGAAATGTCCTCTGGTTTGATGAAACAAAAATAGAACTGTTTTGCCATAATGACCATCGTTATGTTTGGAGGAAAAAGGGGGAGGCTTGCAAGCTGAAGAACACCATCCCAACAGTGAAGCATGGTGGCGGTATCATGTTGTGGGGGTGCTTTGCTGAGGAAGCTTGTGGAAGTCTACCCAAAACATTTGACCCAAGTTAAACAATTTAAAGGCAATGCTACCAAATACTAATTGAGTGTATGTAAACTTCTGATCCACTGGGAATGTGATGAAAGAAATTAAAGCTGAAATAAATCATTCTCTCTACTATTATTCTGACATTTCACATTCTTAAATAAAGTGGTGATCCTAACTGACCTAAGACAGGGAGTTTTTACTAGGATTAAATGTCAGGAATTGTGAAAAACTGAGTTCAAATGTATTTGGCTAAGGTGTATGTAAACTTCTGACTTCAACTGTATCTTCCGCCACAATACCTGGCCCTTAGTCCCCTAGGCCCTGCATACCACCCTTTCTCTCCTCTCTCCTCCCCAGCAGAATCAAAGCACTGGACTTGTAGCTTCTCATTAGCATGTAGCCTATGCATCAGCATGTAATGGTCTTCCATGCTAAAGGCCTGGCCCCTGCTGTTAGCCTGGGGAATAACCACAGGTACATCCAATCCACACTGCCACTGTCTGCCAGGGGAAGGACTGGAGGTGGAAATCAACTATGACTGAAGAGATGAAGAACAAAGAGTATAAATCACAGATTTAGGAAATGTTAGAAAATGGTACATGTTATTGACCATTTTCAATAATCACAATACACAAACACGCATCCACAAGCGCACACACACACACACACACACACACACACACACACACACACACACACACACACACACACACACACACACACACACACACACACACACACACACACACACACACCCCTGTACAGATTCCAACTTAATTAGAACAGGCTGAGCTGAACCCAAAGCCAATCACCCTCACGCAACACACACTCAGAATGACATGGTTACTCAACGGCCACTGAACATACCTATAAGACGGACCTTTTAAACTGGGGTTTATTTTTTCCTTTGTGACACATAAATACATTAATGTTGACAATGACTGGAAATGCAGTCTTTATTGCTTATTTTCTTTTCATTCAAATACACTCCTCATGGACAACTCCAGGTTTTCAATCCAAGAATCTCAGGAGCAGAGCGAGCAGTGGGTACTAGGAACAGATTATATACTTGACCTTACAGTGGCCCTTTATAGATCCTTCACAGTAATGTCTGTTATCAAAAAAAATGTATGTAGAGGAGAGGACAGGAAATGAGAAGAGAGGACAGGAAGAGAGGAGAGGAGAGTGTGGCTGCAGCTCTCCGTCTCAGTCTCATAAATTGATGTAGCCATAACTAAATCTATGAGTTACTGTACAAATTAATGTGAAATGCCTTGAACGTTGTATTTCCTGCTCATTTTGATCAAACACAACTCACACAATTGTACACATTGATCCAATAACAATATTTGTCCTTAATTAATATATGAATAACTTCAGGGTTAGTCTTCTTGTTCCTGATCTGTAGTTGGGGAACTTTTCAGATGCAGGGGTTGACAGAGGCAGAACTGTGATCTCAACACTACAGGAATTAATTCACTTCTAGATAAACATCTAATCATGCTGAATATCAAGTGTGATTGTACCAGCTGTAAAATCTTATCACTGTGATGTTCTACGGGCCACACTCAATGAAAACCTGCAACCAGCTGCAGAGTTTGATTAAATATGGCCCTGAGTCCTGCTCGAGGAGGGTTAGCTCCTAACTGGTTTGACTGGCGTACTGCTGCCTGCTGTGGTGGCCTGGTCCCTGAGAAATACACCAATAAGATAAACAACATTTTCTCCTCTGTTGTTAATCAGAGTTGATTCCTCCAGAATAGCTGTGCTGTGTGGTCTGGTTGGGATAATAGAATGTCTGTTAAACATACCCTGCATTCACACAGCCAACAATAACCCCTAAATACTGTGACATGTATTGATGTGATTTTAACAGCCTGTTAAATGTAAAGATGGCCGTGGTAGATGGACAGCCAGAAATGGAGGCATACAGAATCAAGCTCTCTCTCTCTCACACCTTGGTGGATCAGTATAGTAGCTCATGACTGATCAGATGTGTGACTTCTTCTCCTTCTAGCCAACCAGAGAGACAGAGAGAGAGAGAGAGAGAGAGAGAGAGAGAGAGAGAGAGAGAAGGAGGGGAAAGAGCGAGAGAGTAAGGGGAGAGAGAGTAGGGGGATAGAGAGAGTATGAGAAGAGAGAGAGTGAAAGAGAGAGAGCGATAGAGAAGGAGAGAGATTGCTGATCTGTCAGAACACGGCCCTCGACCATCATTCATCCCTCCATCCTTTGCTCCACATGCCTGAGTAATTGAGCAGATGATTAGCCTTACAATCAGCAACACAATGCCAGCTGTCTGAACCTCAACCTGCATAAATACAGACAGCGGGCTCAGGCTCATAAGGCCCTGCCTGCGTTGGTTTCACCCTGCCCTGGTTGAGTCCTGCAAGGGGGGGGGGGTTATTGGAGTGTCATAGTACAACCAGGCTTTAGGACAGTCCCTATTGCAGTCATAAGCTAAGCTCAATCCCCCACACCATCCCACCCTCTCATCCAAACAGCTCTTCTCTCCTCTAGCTGAGTAGTTGGATCTAATTGTCTGACAGCGGAGATGATACAGTGTGTTATGGTATTAAGCGTGTGTTTGGTTATGGAGGGTATTAGGGGCTGTGTTAGGGGTGTGGTTGGTACTTGGTAAGGGCAGTACTCTCTCTGTCAACACCCGTCTCCAATGAAGCATGCTGGGACTGGTAGAGATCACATGTCCCCTGATTAGCTAAATTGGTGGGTTTTCGTGTTTGAAGTGCCACCTAATTCTTAATTAATGAGCATTAGGAACTAACAAGAACATGCAGGCAGTTAGAAATACACAAGCCACAGAAATCAACAAGCTCAGGTAAAAGAGATATATTTCATTGATGTTGACTTTCTCTCTACTTTCTCTAAGGGTTTTAACAGCTAAAACATATTTTTTACATGATTTAAATCTCGCCCAGCCTGCTCGTCAAATGTATTAATTTAATCAGACTAAACACACAGTTGAGTTACATCTGACATATGGCTTTACAAATCTCAACCATTGACATGGTTCACTATTCAACTGTTTAAGCGTTTAACTCTGTTCTGCATTTCCTCACCGCAGTGGAATCTACTCTCAGAGAGATGGAGCACTTCAATATGTTTAATTATGTCCAATAAGAAGAAGTGCTGGTATCTCTGAGTCCAGCACAGGTCTGGTGTTTACACTAGCTATGGCACAGACTGAGGAATATTTGCAGGGAGCTGTGAAATGACTGTAGCATGCATGTGGTCTGTTGGAACTAGCAGCTGGCAGACACTAATGTTAAATCAAAGTTAAATACACAGTGAGACATCAGGCTCAGATCTACAGTGATGGGTGTTTATGGTCTGTAGTAAGACTATACCTTCCTAACACTTGCTTGGCTAGACTAGACCTACTCTACTTCACCTGACCACCCGCTGTGGAAGAGGAATACTCTCTCTACCCCCCCCCCCCCTCACTCTGACGGTTTAGTGAACACTCTGTAATAAATCCTTAATGATTATGTAAATATTCGCCCCAGGACTGAAGTATGTAGAGATCATAGAGGCTGGGAGACCAGAGACCAGAGGTGGCTCAGGTTGGGATGTAGGGTTTGAGCATAGAAGATAGGGAGGGGCATTTCTCCTTGCTGCTCCGTAGGCAAGCACCATGGTCTTGTAGCGGACGCAAGTTTCAACTGGAAGCCAGTGGTTTGTGCGGAGGAGCGGGGTGACGGCGGGAGAACTTGGGAAGGTTGAACACCAGGTGGGCTGCAGCATTCTGGATAAGTTGCAGGGGTTTGATGGCAGGGAGCCAAGCCAACAGAGAGTTGCAGGAGTCTAGAGAGAAGATGACAAGAGCCTGGATTAGGACCTGACATAGCTAGATATCCACCCAGCAGTAACATAGCTAGATAACCACCCAGTAGTAACATAGCTAGATAACCACCCAGCAGTAACATAGCTAGATAACCACCCAGTAGTAACATAGCTAGATAACCACCCAGCAGTAACATAGCTAGATAACCACCCAGCAGTAACATAGCTAGATAACCACCCAGCAGTAACATAGCTAGATAACCACCCAGTAGTAACATAGCTAGATAACCACCCAGCAGTAACATAGCTAGATAACCACCCAGTAGTAACATAGCTAGATAACCACCCAGCAATAACATAACTAGATAACCACCCAGTAGTAACATAGCTAGATAACCACCCAGCAGTAACATAGCTAGATAACCACCCAGTAGTAACATAGCTAGATAACCACCCAACAGTAACATAGCTAGCATACCTCTGCTCTGTAATAGCAGACAACACCTGTTTATCTGACTCAGTCTCTGGCAGTGGACTGCTCTGTCACACTACATACTGCTCCACAATCCAGCCTCAGCGCCAGCCTGGACAGGCTGTCAGAGGCTATTCTGTATGTTTAACCATTTGTGTGTGAAAGAGTGTGTGTGTTTGTGTGTTTGTCTGTGTGAGAGTTCCTCTTCCCATCCAACTGCTCTAGTGGTCTCTGACAGTTCTCTACAGGGACGAATCCCCCTCAACTCGCACACCCCTTCCGACACACACACAGCCATTGTTAGTGCATTGAGTTAAAACAGTGCTGGGGGGTTCACATACTGTGGGAAGTGATCTGTCTCAATCCTGTCACGTTTCCAATCAGACCGTACTACTAACTACAGCCTAACGCATGAATAATATATTTAATAATGTATTATTCCTCATTAATGATTAAAGTGCTAGCATTTAGCAGGTCCTACATGAACCATCCCAGTACTGAGAACCAGAGAATACTGCACAGGGCAGATGGTAGGATATGTTTGCTGGAGTACATAACTGTTGGTGAAGGTGTGACTGTTTCTGTAAAGTGTGTGTAGCTTCTGCAGCTGTTTGAATTCCTGTAGCCAGAGAGACCGTCAGCTCTGATCCTCTCCTACACAGAGGCTTCAGGGCTTAGGAGGAACAGACACCTGTCCATCAACCACATCCCACTGAGTGACAGAGACACTGGTTCTCTAGCCCTAACACACTGACTTTACAGTGAGAAACCACCCGCTGCCACCTGCAATTCATTCCTGCTCTGCTCTCTGACCCTACACATTCAATTAGATTAAAAGGCAATCCTACCTGCTGCTACTGTTCCATACTGACCATACCATACATACCACAAGCCTATAAGGACATACCACAGGCAGTGACCCCTGTCCGCGACCTGTGTGTGTGTCTGTGTGTGTGTGTGTGTTTGTCAGCCAGCAGTGGGGTCATACACTCCCCACACTGTGATCCGGCCAGCAGAGAGTGTAATCTTTCTGAGGAGAGAGGGATGAGAATATACAGGGGTAATATCCTTTATCACTCTGATCCTTCTCTTTCCTCAGAGTTCCTCTGAGGCCTGACAGGGTGCCTAACTGTAGCCTTAAGAAGTAACTCACACTAATCGGCAGCTAATTCCTTACTCCCCTGGGCTAGTCTTTGTCCTCCTTACCCAGGAAAGTCCCTCTGAGGGCAGCTTGTCTTGGCCCTCTGAGGTCTACCCACTGGGGCCTGTCACTGAAGCCTGGACCTGGAGTTTGGAGCCCCCCTCCCCTCACAGCAGACACCCTGCTGGGCACGTCTGGGCATGCCAGAGTGGCCCCGAATCAGCCAGCCTGGCCCCCCTGTCACATAACCTTCCACTCTACTCACTCACACACACTCTACAAACATATAAATTCACACACTAATATATTCTCGACAAACACACACACTCTCTAAAATAACTACTCTACACACATACTACACATACGCAAGCTCTCTATAAAGAGAGAGGCTGCCTCCTCTGGATGTCTCAATCCTGCCTCTCAGCGTCCATGCAGGCAGAAAGACAGGGAAAGAGAGGAATCTGGAGGGACAGAAGAGGGTGAGAAGAGTGGTTAGATGGGAGGAAGTGGTGTGTATTCTGTGTGAGGGGCAGTGTGTGTGTGGAATGTGTGTGTGATAAAGGGCCTTGGCAGCTCTCATCTGCTCGCCTGATGCTACAATGGTGTCATTGACAGGCAGGAGAACGGGCTATTGTGGGGTGCGGTTAGTGACACCACAAAGTGTTGTGAATGTTTGGCATAGCTGGCATTCTCCCTCTCGTGCCCTCCACAGGGCTTCAGGCTTATCACACATTCTTCTCCCCTTTCTCTGCCCCTCAACCTTTGTGTGGTTGTGTGTGTGTTCACTGTGCTGGCAGCCAAGGCTAATGCAAATGAGTAAAACGCTCTAATGTTGATCAATCTTATTCATTTCTTTTTTGAGGAAGCACAGCATTTTCGGTGTAGACATGGTTGGACATGACAACATAATACAACATAGCATAACCAGTGAAAGACAAAACATAACAGGTATGCAGTGGGAATTCAAACAAGCATAACACAAGCATAACATCTCTCTGAGCTCTGACGGTTGTTCTGCTATCAGAGTTGATTCTGAGATGGTAAGTTATTAAAAGACCTGTATGATATATGATAGGTTAAAAGACCTGTATGATAGATGATAGGTTAAAAGACCTGTATGATAGATGATAGGTTAAAAGACCTGTATGATAGATGATAGGTTAAAAGACCTGTATGATAGATGATAGGTTAAAAGACCTGTATGATAGATGATAGGTTAAAAGACCTGTATGATAGATGATAGGTTAAAAGACTAAATTAATCATCATCATGCTGTGTCCTGGCTTGACCCTGCTTGTACAGAGACAGAGAGAGGTTGAGATGGATAAGGGGATGGGGAGGAGGCGCAGAGAGAGAGAGGGAGAGGTTCTGTTACCGAAGCATTCTGTAGAGTATGATATGCCCTGTTGTGTAGACAAAGAGCAATATGGTGCAGAGCTGTTATTGTGGGCAGCTGATCCAGTCCTGGGGACAGAGGGGAATCGGCCTGGATCTGTTTCCTGCTACTTCCACTTTCCCTCACCCTTTACCCCTCCTCACCATCCTCACCCTTTACCCCTGCTTACCCCTCCTCACCATCCAACAGAAAACTACAGATTTTAGGAAGAGAAAACATCCATGCCTTCCCTGCCTCCCAACCCATAGCTCCCCCTTCTCTACCACTACCCTCCTTCACTTATCTCAGGCAAACACCCAACCCAGCCTGGTATGGTGCCCACATGTGGGCCATCACACACATACATACACACATCTTTATTTAACCAGGTAGGCTAGTTGAGAACAAGTTCTCATTTGCAACTGTGACCTGGCCAAGATAAAGCATAGCAGTGTGAACAGACAACAACACAGAGTTACATGCTTGAGAGCGCACCCACGTATACACACACACAGTTGTTGCTTCACAAGTCCAGTGCCAGGGTTTTGTAAGTCAGTGTTTGATTTCCTGGCGTTGCAGCTGTAACATGACTCTGCTGTTGTTCAGAGAGAGAGTGTGTGAGTGTGCGCGTGTGTGTGTGTGCATGGTGCAGCTGTAAAGTAAGTCTGCTCTTGTTTATCATGTTTACATCTCCTAACGCTCTCTTTCTTTCACATAGCAACAAGGGCACACACACTCACTACAAAGACTACAGTATCAAAATGGATGATGATTTTAATTAACAGTAATTTTGATCCGAATGTGCAAATTGTCCAAACAGATCGCAAGGTAGATGGATTATTTTAAATTTGTTATTGGACCATACACAGATATGGCTCATTAACCTTTATGGACCAAATTATGATGATCCACGTTTCTTTAAAAATATATACAGTATAAACTGGATGGAATATGGGATAAAATGCACCAAATTATTTTTTAAATATTAAATCTAGAAATGCTACCAAAAATAATTTACTGAAACTTGTTACAAATGACAGTCACCCATGATTCACCAAATGATATTTTGAAAGAGGAAGCAGAGTACTTTAAGCATATGTTTTTGTTTCAGTCTCCTCTATCTCCTCTAACCGAAGCTAATTGCATGGATCTTTTTATATGAATAGTGTAAAATGAACAGCCATACAGAAAGACTCATGAGAAGGCACAATTATAGAGGGGGAACTTCTTGATGCAACTAAAGCCTTTAATTCTGGGAAAACTCCAGGGCTGGATGGAATATTAGTTGAGGTATACCAAACTTTATTTGATATACTCAGAGGACCTTTATTAGCATGTTTTAACCATATAAATGGTAGATTATCAGACACTCAACAAGAATGTCTGATTTCATTATTACTGAAACAGATACAAGGGATAAATATAAAGATCCAGTCCATTTAAACAATTGGAGGCCCCTTACACTTCAATGTTGTGATGCAAAAATTCTAGCAAAATGTATGGCGCATAGAATTAAAAAGGTATTTTCGGATGTTACTAATTCTAATCAGACAGTTTTTTTTACATGGACGGTACATTGGAGATAATTTAAGATAATTTAAGTACTGGAAACAATAGAACACTATGAAAAAGCTGTGGAAACCAGGCCTGCTATTCATAGCTGACTTTGAAAAGGCTTTTGATAAAGTATAACTGGAGTTTACATATAAATGCCTGGAACATTTACATTTTGGAGAATCTCTTATAAAATGGGTAAAAATCATGCATAGTAACCCTATGTGTACAATAGTAAATAATGGCTACTTCTCAGAAAGTTTTAAACTGTCAAGAGGAGTAAAACAAGGTTGTCCACTATCGACATATCTATTTATTATGGCCATCGAAATGTTATCTATTAAAATCAGATCCAACAATAATATCACAATGTTATCCCTCCACAGCCTCAGACAGGATCTGGATACTTTTTCTAACCTCTCTGGATTACAACCAAATTATGATAAGTGTATGGTCCAATTTAAATTATTAGACCAATAGAATTTTATATATATATATACAACCTTACCAACTATCATTTGTTTTGGTACTGTCCATATGTAGCTTGTTTTTGGTCACAGTTCCAGGAATGACTGATAAATTGCAACATTTACCTGGAGCTAACTCTGCAGGCCTTGAAATACATCCACAGGTACACCTCCAATTGACTCAAATGATGTCAATTAGCCAATCAGAAGCTTCTAAAGCCATGACATCATTATCTGGAATTTTCCAAACTGTTTAAAGGCACAGTCACCTTAGTGTATGTACACTTCTGACCCACTGGAATTGTGAAACAGTGAATTACAAGTTAAATAATCTGTCTGTAAACAATTGTTGGAAAAATTACTTGTGTCTGATAAATCCAAATTTGAGATTTTTGGTTCCAACTACCATGTCTTTGTGAGACGCAGAGTAGGTGAGCAGATGATCTCCACATGTGTAGTTCCCACTGTGAAGCATGGAGGAGGAGGAGGTGTGGGGATGCTTTGCTGGTGACACTGTCCGTGATTTATTTAGAATTCAAGGCACACTTAACCAGCATGGTACCACAGCATTCTGTAGCAATACGCCGTCCCATCAGGTTTGCGCTTAGTGGAACTATCATTTGTTTTTCAACAGGACAATGACCCAACACACCTCCAGGCTGTGTAAGGGCTATTTGACCAAGAAGGAGAGTGATGGAGTGCTTCATCAGATTACCTGGCCTCCACTACCAACCAACCTCACCCCAATTGAGATGGTTTGGGATTAGTTTGACTGCAGAGTGAAGGAAAAGCAACAAAAAGTGCTCAGCATATGGGGGGACTCCTTCAAGACTGTTGGAAAAGCATGCCAGCATGCCAGCTGGTTGAGAGAATGCCAAGAGTGTACAAAGCTGTCATCAATGCAAAGGGTGGCTTCTTTGAAGAATCTTAAATATAAAATATATTTGGATTTGTTTAACACTTTTATATATATATATATATATATATATACATACATACATACATACATACATACATACATACATACATACATACATACATACATACATACATACATACATACATACATACATACATACATACATACATACATACACATATGTACATACAGTACCAGTCAAAAGTTTGGACACTCCTACTCTTATTTTTTATGATTTTCTACATTGTAGAATAATATATATATATGGAGGATTTACATTTATGCAGACAATTTAACTGAAGTACGCTACAATCTATCTGCAATATTAAAGCTGATCTACCTCCTAAAGACTACAATAAAAAATAATAAAGACTACAGTATTGCAGACTGTGCTGTACACTGTGAGACTGCTGCATCAAAGCTCTGTTCTACAGCAAATCATCAGTAGCCCTGCATCTATTACATAGCCTTCATTGCCATACAAATAAAACAGTGGTATTCCCAGCAGTTGTCGTAAACACAGATACTTCTAAACTGCCGTATTGTGTCCTGAGTTCATAGTCTTTATGTCTTTCTGTTGTATCTGCTTTGGCCATAGAGGCTGGTGCAATCAAACATCCCTTTAGAGATTAATAAAGTTATTATATAGTATCTTATATCATGTTTCACACCTCCCAATTTTCCTCCATTACACTGCTACTCTATTCAGGATCAATAACAGCATCCATGGCCCATTATACACACACACACACACACACACACACACACACACACACACACACACACACACACACACACACACACACACACACACACACACACACACACACACACACACACACACACACACACACACCACAACACAGCCCATTAACTCCTAGGGTCTCCTGGGGTGTTCATGGAGCAGAATCAGAGCCATTCCATCAGTCTCATCAGCACCGCCCTGGGAATAACATTAACACAACAAATTAGCCCTCAACGATTCCTCACACACCTGGGAATACTGGATAATGGCCGTTGTGTGTGTGTGTCTGTCCGTGGCGTGTGCGTGCTTGTGTGTGTGCCCGTGGCACTTTTGTGTGTGTTGTCTGTTTCTCCACTGCTGAGTTTTCACTTGCAGTAATGTGAGACTGTATATTAGCTGTTGTGAGTGATAAAGCAGAGAGATGGAGGAGATAAGAGGAAATAGTCCTGCTGTGACTATTTCAGTCTTGTCTAACTCCTAATAAGTGCACATGAGATAATTAGTGTAAACTCTGTACAAGTGCACTGCAGTTGATTAGCACTAATTAAAATACACTCTCTTCATGTTCGGTTTTGGTACACACATTTAGGGCAGTGCCAAGCTACTAGCTACATCAGTAGCTGACCACGCAATCTGTGAATGTAGTCTGTGGCCTTAGCAAGATACTGAGAGAAGAGTTTGGAAGGTTGCCCTCAGATCTAGTGTCAGCTTACCTTACACATTTCCCAACTTTAACTATTACATCTGCCCTTAGATCAGTGTCTAGGGCAGGCAACTAGATTAGGGCAGGCCGGTTTTTGTCAGAGCAAATGGGGCCGTGCCTAATTATAATAATTTGTACACTGCAAATTGACCATAACTAAGGCCAACTGAGCCCAAAAAGTGATTGTTTTTGAAAATAACAATCATTTCATACCTTGATGACATTGAGACATTGAGAATCTTTATCTGAATTCCTGGTGATTTTACAGTCTTTTTGGGGGCACAAAAATATTACTTGCGGGACGCTTTTGGCCCATGGGCAGCCTATTGCCGACCCCTGATTAGGGGTATTCTGCCTTGCAGTACCTGCAGTCCGCTGTGTGTCCCTGAGAACTCAGAGATGTAGCCTGGTTATTCCCAACCAGCCCTGGGCCCTCAGCCGACTCACATTCCATAACCTCCAGGCTTCCAGACAACTCTGACTTGATTTCTAGGGGAAAAGGCATCGAAGCACTCACATGACATTCCCAAAAAAGGCTGTTTAGCACGAAACTACCCAGCATGCTCTACATGACTTAACCAGACAGGAATTACAACTCTGAGACCGTCAGAGAGAGACCCAGAGTGACCAGAAACACGCAGGCGCATGCACACAGCTTTCACACAGGCGGTTCTGTGAGTGTATTAGAGGTCTGGAGAGGGACAGAGCTTTGAACACACAGAGAGTGTGTAGTGTAGTATTGTATGTAGCCGAGTGTGTTAATGTATTCTCCTCCTATAGAGGATAAGCAGTCTCTTTAACAGTAAAGACAGACAGAGGCCAGTTGGCTATAAAGGGACTTTGACGCAAACTGAAATTACTTTTTCAAAGATGTTTGGATCCCTGTCATTTCCAGCCCTGACCATGGTCTCATATGGGAGATTAGGAATGATTGTACATACATCATCAGGGGTCAGAGTTGATATGAGCACTACACTACACAGCACACTACAGTATGTCTCTCTGTGCTACATGTGTCTGTCATCCAGCCTCTGGCTCTCTACTGCTGATATGGTGGGAGGACACTGGACAGTCCCTCACCATACCACACTACACATATCCTAACCTCAACCATCAGGAGGAGGAGGAAAGAGAAAGAGAGAGAGCTCAAACAATGGATCATTCTGAAGGCCATCGCGCTTTCTTTCTACCAGTTGAACAGAAAATGACTCCTCATTAATTCTCACTGACAACTTTGTGAAAACAATGAAAATTAATCATGTCCAATTACTGAAAAAAATAGATAGCCAGACAGAACAGACCTGTTGGCCAAACTAATCCAGGAGAGTGTGTGATTCCTATAGCAGAGGGATGGCAGGAAAATCTCCAGCAGAAGAAATAAAGTTCAGTTTTATAAGAATGAAATAAGTTCCAGACCTGTTAGTTTGATTTCTGTTGATTACATAATGGATCCTAAATATCCAAAGGGAATACCATGTGGTGATTAGGCTAACATATCAAATGATACACGGAGGGTAAAACACATTGGGATCACCTTCTTAATATTGAGTTGCACCCCCCTTTACCCTCAGAACAGCCTCAATTTGTCGGGACACGGTCTACAAGGTGTAGAAAGCATTCCACAGGGATGCTGGCACCTACTACCACACCCTGTTCAAAGACACTTAAATCTTTTGTCTTTCCCATTCACCCTCTGAATGGCACAAATGTCTCAATTGTCTCAAGGCTTAAAAATCCTTCTTTAACCTGTCTCCTCCCCTTCATCTTTAACCTGTCTCCTCCCCTTCATCTTTAACCTGTCTCCTCCCCTTCATCTTAACCTGTCTCCTCCCCTTCATCTTAAACCTGTCTCCTCCCCTTCATCTTTAACCCGTCTCCTCCCCTTCATCTTTAACCCGTCTCCTCCCCTTCATCTTTAACCCGTCTCCCCTCCTTCATCTTTAACCTGTCTCCTCCCCTTCATTTTTAACCTGTCTCCTCCCCTTCATTTTTAACCTGTCTCCTCCCCTTCATCTTTATCCTGTCTCCTCCCCTTCATCTTTAACCTGTCTCCTCCCCTTCATCTTTATCCTGTCTCCTCCCCTTCAACTTTAACCTGTCTCCTCCCCTTCATCTTTAACCTGTCTCCTCCCCTTCATTTTTAACCTGTCTCCTCCCCTTCATCTTTAACCTGTCTCCTCCCCTTCATCTTTATCCTGTCTCCTCCCCTTCATCTTTAACCTGTCTCCTCCCCTTCATCTTTAACCTGTCTCCTCCCCTTCATTTTTAACCTGTCTCCTCCCCTTCATCTTTAACCTGTCTCCTCCCCTTCATCTTTAACCTGTCTCCTCCCCTTCATCTTTAACCTGTCTCCTCCCCTTCATCTTTAACCTGTCTCCTCCCCTTCATCTTTAACCTGTCTCCTCTCCTTCATCTTTAACCCGTCTCCTCTCCTTCATCTACACTGGTTGAAGTGGATTTAGCAGGTGACATCAAGAAGGGATCATAGCTTTCACCTGGATTCACCTGGTCAGTCTGTCTTGGAAAAAAGCATGTGTTCCTAATATTTTGTACACTTGTAGTATAATGTGATATTAAACGGCTAATCTAAAAGTCTGAATAGAAATTGTGGTCATTCAATAATTCAGATATTTTCATAAATGTTTGCACGAACAGAGTTTAAAGGGTTTAAAACATTGATCAGGTTGACTCTACCCTACTGATCCCTTATCTTTCCCTGGAGGCTGCTACACTACAGCGGGTTAGAGGTAAACATTTAAATATTCATGCATCAATTAAACTTGATTAAATTAGTCTCATAAATATCACCCGACAAAGCTATTCTAACTGCTTTAACACCATTAATAAGTTATTACAATCATTTCAACTCCAACTTTATAAATCCTTTCCTGTGCTGCATGTGGTCTATACTGTCTGTGATACTCAACATCACAATTTTCCACAGCCAGTTGGATGTAAAACAAGGCCCTTCTAGTAGCATCCTCTAAGCTATAGGTTAGCTAAGGGGAGTTACAAACCCTGTCAGTCTCTCAGGAGGAACAGGCTGGAGGTGAGGGGCTGGATGTGTGTGTTGGGGGTGGGGTACTGGGGCCATCCCTCCTCTTGGCCTTGGTCTGAACAGTGTAATTGCTTAGAGTCTCTCTGAACCTCTGCTCCCCCTTACATCTGTATTAGCATATTTAGCACCTCTCCCAGGACTCACTACCCTAAAAGCAATCATTTTCACAGCAGAACACTGGCATCACAGATTTAATTGTGTGTGTGTGTGTATGTGTGTGTGTGCGTGCCTGAGTGTGTGTTGCTTTCTGGAGATAATTGCCTGAGCGGTAGTACGTGTTAAGATGTTGGTAATTCAGTGATTTGATTGCTTTTGTATGGTTATCTCCTTAGGCTGGCTGTGTGTCAGAAAACATACGGTAGACACACACACACGCACAGCTCCAGAATCAATTGAGCAGTAGATCAGCTGAGAGGGCTAAGCAGAGCCACTCAGGGGATTCTGCACGGCCAAGCCATATTAAAAAGGGAATATGACATTACAGTCTGCTAACAGTCCTGGTGTTTAGTGATAATCACATCCCACCCCTCCAATGAATTTATGTGGCTTTCTCACATCCATACTCATATGAGCCTTTTATCTCACAGGAGTTTTTTCAGCTCAGCCGCGTAGGCCACACAAGCTCACAGAAAGGGACAGCCGAGTGCTGAAGCGCGTAGCGTGTAAAAATCGCCTGTCCTCGGTTGCAAAACTCACTACCGAGTTCCAAATTGCCTCTGGAAGCAACTTCAGCACAAGAACTGTACGTCGGGAGAAGGACGCAATGCCAAGTGTGGTCAAGAGGGGTGTAAAGCTCGCCGCCATTGGACTCTGGAGCAGTGGAAACGTGTTCTCTGGAGTGATGAATCACGCTTCACCATCTGGCAGTCCGACGGACAAAGAACTTGTTGAAGAACTTGACTGGCATGCACAGAACCGTGACCTCAACCCCATTGAACACCTTTGGGACGAATTGGAACGCCGACTGCGAGTCAGGCCTAATCGCCCAACATCAGTGCCTGACCTCACTAACGCTCTTGTGGCTGAATGGAAACAAGTCCCTGCAGCAATGTTCCAACATCTAGTTGATAGCCTTCCCAGAAGAGTGAAGGCCATTATCGCAGCAAATGGGGGACCGACTCAATATTAATGCCCATGATTTTGGAATGAGATGTTTGACGAGCAGATGTCCACACACTTTTGGTCATGCAGTGTATAAGATGGCATGACTGGACTTGGGGTGGTCAACTACCGCCCCCTTCTGGAAAGAATCTAACTTTACAGTCAAAGCTGTTAGGAAGAATAGAATGGCATACATTTAGTCTCCTTTGTCTGATGAAAGAAAACACACTAATTTCACAGATTCAATTAATTGACAATGTAAATATATGTCATCTAGATTAGTCTTAATATTGCAATTTGAGTGATAAGCTAGATGTGTAACCCCAGAGAGGATGGGGTTGGCTGAAAATGGTTCTAATGATGACTGCCTACTAATTATCCTAATCAAACTATCATTGTTTGCAGTCTCCACTATGTGGTTATGGTGCCCAGTATAGTTGCTTTGCATCCATTAGTGCCCCTTGGACACCCAGGTCAGGTTCTGGGTCACCCTCTGTCTGCTATATTTATTTAGCTAAATGGCTAATGTATTTGTTTGAAAATGCCAGCTTTTTTGTTTCACCTGGCTGCCAAATCCTGATATTCTGAGAACATAATTTGAGAAGTCGCCTGAAGCGTGAGAGGAATGGGAGCTGGAGGAATACAGCCCTGATGAGGCAGAGGGCGTGTGGTGTGTGGTGCCCCTTTCTGGCGCCCAGAGATGCTGAGACATCACCCAGGTGGTGTTACACAGAGCAGAAGAGGAGAAGTCCCGTGGCTATAAGACTTAGGCTGGTTCCCAGACTTGCCCTCTACACTCCTAGAAAATGGGTTTTTCGGGTTTGTCCCCATAGGGGAACCCTTTTTGGTGCTGGAAATCTATACTGAACAAAAATATAAACACAACATGTAAAGTGTTGTCCAATGTTTCATGACCTGAAATAAAATATCCCAGGAATGTTCCATATGCACCAAACAACTTACTTCTCTCAACTTTTGTGCACAAATTTGTTTACATCCCTCTTAGTTTGCATTTCTTCTTTAGCCAAGACAATCCATCCATCTGACAGGTGTGGCATATCAAGAAGCTGAATAAAAAGCATGATCATTACACAGGTGGAAGACAAAAAGGAAAACACCACACACTGCTGCTCATGCTCCCAGGTGATTTTATTATAATAATTATTATTATTATACCATTTTGACCCTTAGGTCTTCGTCGGGCATCCATATCCCAGGTGGGGGTGGAAGGTATTATATATAGGGGCAGTACACAGTGACATCACTTCCTGAAACAGGAGATAAAAATATATAACATACAGTACCAGTCAAGAATTTGGACACACCTACTCATAAAAGGTTTATTTTAAATGTTTACTTCTATTCTACATTGTAGAATAATAGTGAAGCCATCAAAACTATGAAATAACACATATGGAATCATGTAGTAACCAAAAAAGTGTTAAACAAATCATAATATATTCTATATTTGAGTTTCTTCAAACTAGCAACCACTTGCCTTGATGACAGCTTTGCACACACTTGGCATTCTCTCAACCAGCTTCATGGGGTAGTCATCTCGAATGCATTTCAATTAACAGGTGTTCCTTGTTAAAAGTTAATTTGTGGAATTTCTTTCCTTCTAATTGCATTTAAGCCAATAAGTTGTGTTGTGACAAGGTAGGGGTGGTATACAGAAGATAGCCCTATTTGATAAAAGACCATGTTCATAATTATGGCAAGAACAACTCAAATAAGCAAAGAGAAATTACAGTCCATCAGTCAATCTGTAAAACTTCAATAACTGAACGTTTTTTCAAGTGCAATCGCAAAAACCATCAAACCTAAGATGAAACTAGCTCTCATAAGGACCGCCACAGGAAAGGAAGACCCAGAGATACCTCTGCTGCAGAGGATAAGCTCATTAGAGTTACCATGCTTCACAGAGTAAAGTAACAGACACATCTCAACATCAACTGTTCAGAGGAGACTGCGTGAATCAGTCCTTCATGTTTGAATTGCTGCAAAGAAACCACTACTAAAGGACATCAATAATAAGAAGAGACTTGCTTGGGCCAAGAAACACGAGCAATGGATATTAGACTGGTAGAAATCTGTCCTTTAGTCCAAATGTGAGATTTTTGTTTCCAACCGCCGTGTCTTTGTGAGATGCAGTGTAGGTGAACGAATGATCTTCGCATTTGTGGTTCCCACCATGAAGCATGGGGGAGGTGTGATGGTGTGGGGGTGCTTTGATGGTGACACTGTTAGTGATTTATTTACAAGGCACACTTAACAAGCATGGCTACAGTACCACAGCATTCTGCAGTGATACGCCATCCCACCTGGTTTGCGCTTAGTGGGAATATTATTTGTTTTGGAGAGCTGAATCAGATGACCTGTCCTCCACAATCACCCGACCTCAACCCAATTTGAGATTGTTTGGGATGAGTTGGACTGCAAAGTGAAGGAAAAGCAGCCAACAAGTGCTCAGTGTATGTGGGAACTCCTTCAATACTGTTGGGAAAGCATTCCAGGTGAAGCTGGTTGAGAGAATGCCAAGAGTGTGCAAAGGCGAAGGGTGGCTACTTTGAAGAATCTAAAATCTAAAATATATTTTTATTTGTTTAACACTTTTTTGGTTACTACATGATTCCATATATGTTATTTCCTAGTTTTGATGTCTTCACTATTATTCTACAATGTAGAAAATAGTAAAAATAAAGAAAATCCCTTGAATGAGTAGGTGTGTCCAAACTTTTGACTGGCACTTTAGGTTCACAATATTACCATTCAATGTATCGCTGTTGGAACTAAACGCTAGATCCACACCTCCTGGTACAGAATCTGACTCAGGCGGATATTTCTATTCCTCGGCACACTCAGCTTGGAACATTGACTGATTACTCCTTCCATGATTTTGAACTTATTGTTCCCGTGATTGAGCCTCTTCCATCCTCCCTAGACCTATGTGGCAAGGAAGGTAGGCTGTTTACTTGTCCGTCAAAAGCAATCACAATAACTCCCTTAATTGCCACTTGACGACACATCGATGTTCAGGCTGGATGTCGATTCCGACAACGACCTGTTAATATACTCCATCGTCACGGAGGACAATACCGCATCTCCTCCTGCATGTGAGATACACTCTTGTGAAGTAACAGCCGATGAATCTCCCACCATTGAATTGCCTTCACCACCCGATGAAGATCTGTAAAATGTCGCCGAACCATATCCTGGTTTCCAGGTAGTACAGCTACTGTCAGAGGCTGACGCACTTGTCAATGACACTGAATGACATCAGTTGAGGGAATTGTTTAACAAACACAGTGAGATATGGTCGGGAAACTGGCAGGTTTGCGGTGTTACGGGCATTCACGTGGTGCGTATTCCTATGCCACACAGAGCTGCTCCTACGTTTGTGAGACAATACAAAATTCCGCTTGCAGCATACGCAGCGGAACAAGAGGTTATCAACTCCCTATTAGATAAACAGATAATCAGGGAAGGTAACAGTACGTACAGCGCTCCCGTGTGGCCTGATGGTGTCTTACCATTGACTATAGACAACTCAACAAACTGGTTCCGTTGTATCGTTGGCCAATGACACAGCTCGCCCAAGAGTTGCCAAAGGTGGCAAACGCCAAGTACTTCTCCACCGTCGATGTGGCGAATCGTTTCTGTTCCTTGGCAGTTGACCCTCGTGACCAACACAAGTTGGCTTTCTCTTTCACGAACGAGCTCTTCACGTTCAATCGTTGCCTGTATGGGTATGCAAACTCCCCCTCAGAGTTCAACATCTTCCTGCACAAGGCAATGCCAGACGCAGCCTCCAGGGGGACGATAATCTACATAGACAATGTTCTCATGAGAAGTGAGACGGTCACATCACCTCAATGAGATGGACCACGTTCCTACCCAACTCGGGGAGGCAGGGGCTAAGTTGGCCATCATGAAAGGACAATGGCGCAGGACCAAGGTAAACTATGTTGGGCTTCTGGTGGGTGCCGAGGGCATCCTGCCACAGTCTAACAGAATCCAAGAAGTCTGTAACTTTAAAACACCTACAACCCTTCATGAGGTATGCAGTTTCTTGGGAGTATGTAATTACTCACGTCAATTCATTGAAAACTACGCCGACTTGTCAAAGCCTTTGACCCGTATTTTTCAGAAAGACACCCCATTCATTTTGGATGGCACTCATGACGAAGCTCTGACTTCCTTGAAAACCCTGCTTTGTGAGTCACCCTGTTTGGTATACCCCAACAAAGACAGTATGTCATTTTTGGAAATCAGTTTCTCAGAGTACTGCCTTAGTGCTGGGTTGTACCAAAAATACAACCAAGACAAACGTGTGGTTGCTTATGCAAACTAAACACTCAACCCTGCTGAACACAAGTGCTCAGACTGCGAGAAAAAAAACTCTGTCGACAGTCTGGGCAGTCAAATACTTTACCAGTTATGTCGGCGGACAAAAGGGGATCATAGAAACATGTCACCAGCCTGTGACTCTTCTGAAAAGCCAACGAATCCATGATTGTTTGGGGCCGACCGAGATGGACGTCTCGCTTAGCGTTCTTAGGAAACTATGCAGTATTTAGTTTTTTTACATATTATTTCTTACACTGTTATCCCAGGAAATCTTAAGTGTTATTACATACAGCTGGGAGGAACTATTGGATATAAGAGCAACGTCAACTTACCAACATTACGACCAGGAATACGACTTTCCGGTAGCGGATCCTCTGTTTGGACCACCACCCAGGACAATGGATCGGATCCCAGAAGGCGACCTAAAACAACGGCGCCGCAGAAGGGGCAGATGGAGCAGTCTTCTGGTCAGGCTCCGTAGACGGGCACACAGCCCACCGCTCCCGAGTTCTCTGTTTCATGGAAACATGGCTCACTCGGGATACGTTATCAGAGTCGGTACAGCCACCCGGTTTCTTCACGCATGGCGCCGACAGAAACGAACATCTCTCTGGTAAGAAGAAGGGTGGGGGTGTATGCCTTCTGATTAAGGAGTCACGGTGTGATCATAACAACATACAGGAACTCAAGTGCTTTTGTTCAGCTGACCTAGAATTCCTTACGATCAAATGCCGACCGCATTATCTACCAAGAGACTTCTCTTTGATTTTAATCACAGCCGTGTATATCCCACCCCAAGCAGACACCTCGACAGCCCCGAAAGAACTTCATTGGACTCTACGTAAACTGGAAACCACATATCCTGAGGCTGCATTCATTGTAGCTGACGATTTTAACAAGGGTAATCTGAAAACAAGGCTCCCTAAATTTTATCAGCATATCGAATGCGCGACCCGGGCTGGCAACACCCTGGATCATTGCTACTCTAATTTCCACGATGCATACGAAAAGCCCTTCCTCGCCCTCCTTTCGGCAAATCTGACCACGACTCCATTTTGTTGCTCCCAGCCTATAGACAGAAACTAAAACAGGAAACGCCCGTGCTCAGGTCTGTTCAATGCTGGTCCGACCAATCTGATTCCACGCTTCGAGATTGCTTCGATCATGTAGACTGGGATATGTTCCGGATAGTATTGGACAATACCATTGATGTATACGCTGATTCGGTGAGCGAGTTTACTAGCAAGTGCATCGGTGATGTGATACCCACGGTGACCATTAAATCGTTCCCCAACCAGAAACCGTGGATTGATGGCATCATTTGCGCAAAACTGAATGCGCGAACCACTGCTTTTAATCATGGCAAGGCGACCGGAAACATGATCGAATACAAACAGTGTAGCTATGCCCTCCGCAAGGCAATCAAACAAGCTAAGCGTCAGTATAGAGACAAAGTAGAGTCACAAATCAACGGCTCAGACACGAGACGTATGTGGCATGGTCGACAGTCAATCACGGACTACAAAAAGAAAACCAGCCTCGTCGACTACAGCTCAGCATTTAACACCATAGTACCCTCCAAACTCGTCATTAAGCTCGAGACCCTGGGTCTCGACCCCACCCTGTGCAACTGGGTCCTGGACTTTCCGCCCCCAGGTGGTGAAGGTAGGAAACAACATCTCCACCCCGTTGATCCTCAATACTGGGGCCCCACAAGGATGTGTTCTCAGCCCTCTCCTGTACTCTCTGTTCACCCATGACTGTGTGGCCATGCACGCCTCCAACATAATCATTATGTTTGCAGACGACACTACAGTGATAACCACCAACGATGAGACAGCCTACAGGGTGAGGGCCCTCGGAGTGTGGTGTCAGGAAAATAACCTCACACTCAACTTCAACAAAACAAAGGAGATGAGCTTGGACTTCAGGAAACAGCAGCGGGAGCACACCCCTATCCACATCGATGGGACAGTAGTGTTTTAAGTTCCTTGGCGTACACATCACGAACAAACTGAATTGGTCCACCCACACAGAAAGCGTGGTGAAGAAGGCGCAACAGCGCCTCTTCAACCTAAGGAGGCTGAAGAAATTTGGCTTGTTACCAAAAACACTCAAACTTCTACAGATGCACAATCAACAGCATCCTGTCGAACTGTATCACCGCCTGGTATGGTAACTGCTCCGCCCACAACCATAAGGCTCTCCAGAGGGTAGTGAGGTCTGCACAACGCATCATCAGGGGAAAACTACCTGCCCTCAAGGACAACTACACCACCCGATGTCACAGGAAGGCCAAAAAGATCATCAAGGACAACAACCACCCGAGCCACTGCCTGTTCACCCCACTATCATCCAGAAGGCGAGGTCAGTACAGGTGCATCAAAGCTGCGACCGAGAGACTGATTAACAGCTTCTATCTCAAGGCCATCAGACTATTAAACAGTCATCACTAACATTAACTGGCTTCTGCCAACATACAGACTCAATCTCTAGCCACTTTAATAATAAATCACTTGATGTAATAAATGTATCACTAGCCACTTTAAACAATGCCACTTTATCTAATGTTTACATACCCTACATTACTCATCTCATATGTATATACTGTGCTCTATACCATCTACTGCATCTTACCTATGCCGTTCGGCCATCGCTCATCCATATATTTATATGTACATATTCTTAATCATTCCTTTACACTTGGTTGTTGTAGTTGGTAGTTGGTAGTTGTTGTGAAATTGTTAGATTACCTGTTAGATATTACTGCACGGTCAGCACCAAAAGCACAAGCATTTCGCTACACTCGCATTAACATCTGCTAACCATGTGTATGCGACCAATAACATTTGATTTGATTTGAGTGTGCTGTACACAACAGTAGAAGAGTGGCTTGGCTTATGACACTGCAGAGCCATGATGTAGTAGTCCACTACGCAAAAGTGAAAAACCTGCCTTTGGGTGGGGCTTCAACACTGTGGTGACGATCAAACCAACTTCGCACCACCCCCACGTGACGTAGCTCTGCCATTGCCTTCGAACCATCACTACTTCGAAGAGAACGTATGCCTATGCATGCCGATGGCATTTGTGGATGGCTGTTCTTACCGTCATCTAGACCACTTGCAAGCTGGTGTGGGATTGGTATGGCACAATGACATTCCGTGCAAACCGCTTCAGTTCACAGAAGTTGCTTATCACACTGGAAACGGCGGTGAAACACAACATGTCAGAACTGGCAATCTGCACTGACTCAAACTACGCCAGACTCACCTTCTTATGCCACTTACCGTTTTGGAAACAAAAGCACATGACCACCTCAAGTGGCAAAGAAGTGAAAAACAACGAGCTTATTCTAACCTGCAATGACCTCGTCACCAAACACGGCATACAGGTTTATTGGAAGAAAGTCAAGGGACACTTCAAATTAGCTGGTCGTGACAAACTTGGCAACAACCATGCCAACATCATGGTGGAATCTGGTGCAATTACCAGCACCCCTTGGGTGTTCGATGCTCGAGATGCAATAATCACTGAGGCGACCATGGTGTCTGTGGTAACGCGTATCCATGTAGCACTGCGGGAAACATCTTCACACGAACATAATATGTTGCTAACTCATTCCTGAATGGAGACCTAGTAGCTATGCAATACCAAGATGAGTCCCTCACCACTTTGATGGCTTTCCTGTCTGATCCTGTCAACCACCCATTGTCCGAACTGGCTTTGGGAGGATCACACGACTAAACAGCACCCCACACTTTTAGATTACCTACTGGTTTATGTTTCAGAAACCGATGCCACACGAAGGTGGGTGGTTCCTAAAACACAGAGGGAGATAATGATAGCTCATGTCCACGACAAGCCATGTGGAGGCCATAGGGGGGTCAAGGCTACATTTGAAACATTGCTACTGGCCTCACATGGAACAAGACGGGGCACAATACATGAGGGGGTGTCTAGTTTGCTGCCAGTTTCAACCCTCCAAGCCACTTCACAGAGCACCCCTGCAACGCAAGGGTGTGTCTTACCCCTGGAGCTCGATCCAGATCGACTGGGTCGGCCCAGTTGCCAGGTCGGCCAGAGGCAACAAGTATCTCCTCACAGTAACTTGCGCATTCACAAAGTGGGTGGAGTGCCTGCCCGCGACCAATGACGGCAAGAGGGTGCTGATAGAGATGGCTGCTTTGCTTCTAGTCCTTAGGAAACTGTGCACTATTTTGTTTTTTTATGTATTATTTCTTACATTGTTAGCCCAGAAAACCTTAAGTGTTATCACATACAGCCGGGAAAAACTATTGGCTATCAGAGAGATGTCAACTTACCCGCACTACGACCAGTAATACGACTTTCCCAAAGCGGATCCTTTGTCTG
This sequence comes from Oncorhynchus kisutch, assembly GCF_002021735.2. Classification (NCBI taxonomy): domain Eukaryota; kingdom Metazoa; phylum Chordata; class Actinopteri; order Salmoniformes; family Salmonidae; genus Oncorhynchus; species Oncorhynchus kisutch. The sequence continues at coordinate 29,263,314 of NC_034199.2, read as the reverse complement.
CACCTCCTGAGGCATTTGCACTGATTCCAGAGGCCAACCCAAAACAACGCCGTCAGAGTGGGTGCCGGAGCGGTCTTCTAGTGAGGCTTCGTATGCGCGCACACCACTCACCTCTTCCGGGTATATTACTCACTAATTTCCAGTCCCTAGTTAACAAAGTCGATGAAATTAGGGAAAGAGTTGCTTTCCAAAGAGATATCCGGGATTGTAGCATATTCTGTTTCACGGAGACATGGCTAGCTGGGGACATGCTGTCAGAGTCCGTACAGCCAATGGGATTTTCAGTGCATCGTGCTGGCATGAACAAACATCTCTCTGGTAAGAAGAAGGGATGGGGTGTATGTTTCATGATTAACGACTCATGGTGTATTTGTAACAACATACAAGAACTCAAGTCCTTTTGTTCACCTGACCTAGAATTCCTCACAATCAAATGCCGACCGCATTATCTCCCAAGAGAACTCGCCTCGGTTATCATCACAGCCATGTATATCCCCCCGCAAGCGAATACCAAGACGGCCATCAAGGAACTTCACTGGACTTTATGCAAACTGGAAACCATATATCCCGAGGTTACATTTATTGTGCTTGGGATTTTAACAAAGATAATCTGAGAGCAAGGCTACCTAAATTCTATCAGCATATCGATTGCAGTACACGAGCAAGTAACACACTCGACTACTGCTACTCTAACTTCCGCGATGCATACAAGGCATTTCCACTTTGCTGATCCTCAATACTGGGGCCCCACAAGGGTGTGTTCTCAGCCCTCTCCTGTACTTCCTGTTCACCCACAACAACGTGGCCATGCACGCCTCCAACTCAATCATTATGTTTGCAGACGACACTACAGTGGTAGGCTTGATTACCAACAACGATGAGACAGCCTACAGGGAGGAGGTGAGGGCCCTCGGAGTGTGGTGTCAGGAAAATAACCTCACACTCAACGTCAACAAAACAAAGGAGATGAGAGTGGACTTCAGGAAACAGCAGCGGGAGCACACCCTTATCCACATCGATGGGACAGTAGTAGAGAAGGTGGAAAGTGTTAGGTTCCTTGGTGTACATATCACCGACAAACTGAAATGGTCCACGCACACAGACAGTGTGGTGAAGAAGGCACAACAGTGCCTTCTTGTCACCCAAAACCCTCACTAACTTTTACAGGTGCAAAATTGAGAGCGTCCTGTATCTCTGCCTGGTACAGCAACTGCACCGCCCACAACCACAGGGCTCTCCAGAGGGTGGTGCAATCTGCACAACGCATCACCGGGGACAAACTACCTGCCCTCCTGGACACCTACAACACTCGATGTCACATGAAGGCAAAAAAGATCATCAAGGACAATAATCACCTTAGCCACTACCTGTTCACCCCACTTCTATCCAGAAGGCGAGGTCAGTACAGGTGCATCAGAGCTGGGACAGAGAGATTGAAAAACAGCTTCTATCTCAAGGCCATCAGATTGTTAAACAGCCACCACTAGCACAGAGAGGTGGCTTCCTACCTACAGACTTGATATCTTTGGCGACTTCAATAAATGGAACACTGCCACTTTAAGAATGTTTATATATTTTGCATTACTCATCTTATATGTATGTAATGTATACTGTATACTTCACTATCTATTCTTTACTATCTATTGCATCGTATCCACTCTGTCACTGCTTATCCATATATTTTATACTTATGTATTCAAATCAAATAAAATTGTATTTGTCACATACACATTGTTAGCAGATGTTAATGCGAGTGTAGCGAAATGCTTGTGCTTCTAGTTCCGACAATGCAGTAATAACCAACAAGTAATCTAGCTAACAATTCCAAAACTACTACCTTATAGACACAAGTGTAAGGGGATAAAGAATATGTACATAAAGATATATGAGTGAGTGATGGTACAGAGCGGCATTGGCAAGATACAGTAGATGGTATTGAGTGCAGTATATACATATGAGATGAGTATGTAAACAAAGTGGCATAGTTAAAGTGGCTAGTGATACATGTATTACATAAAGATGCAGTAGATGATATAGAGTACAGTATATACATATACATATGAGATTAATAATGTAGGGTATGTAAACATTATATTAGGTAGCATTGTTTAAAGTGGCTAGTGATATATTTTACATCATTTCCCATCAATTCCCATTATTAAAGTGGCTGGAGTTGAGTCAATGTGTTGGCAGCAGCCACTCAATGTTAGTGGTGGCTGTTTAACAGTCTGATGGCCTTGAGATAGAAGCTGTTTTTCAGTCTCTCGGTCCCAGCTTTGATGCACCTGTACTGACCTCGCCTTCAAAACAATCATCAGAATCCTGAGGAAATATGTGGCAGCCAACCACAAAGATTGGGACATCAAACTCCCACTGGTACTGATGGCGATCTGAGCCACACGCAGCAGGTCTACGGGAATAACACCCTTCGAGATGATGACGGGCAAATGACGCTTCCACTGCATCTCCTGTACCAACCGGGAGATGTCGTCGCAGCCATGTGACGGACTTGCAAACCCACCTCCAGACTACCTTTGCATACACTGAAGGAAAGAATTGCAGAAGGTGACAAGACCTATTACGACAAAAAGGCCTCACACCAGGTGTTCGAGGTCAAGGATAAGCTGTGGTACTACATATACACCAAGCCACACGAGAATCAACAAATTTCGACTAAACGCCACGTTAAAGTGGGTTCACAGGAACCAAATAAAGTCGTACACCCCCCCCCCCCCCCCCCATTGGAATAGAAGGGGTGCAAGCCAGCACCGAATAGATAGAAACCTAGCAAGTCAGAAGTATCCTCAGCTCATCCCTTCCTGGCCATCAGTACATTGCAGCTAACATATTTTCTTATCTTCCCAGCTACAATACATACATTTGTTGTCACTATTGATATTGTCCTGCGCTGTGCTGTCCAAAATAGGAAAATCTGAAAAATTGTTGTCAAAATATTTTTCTTTACAAAGCAATTGATCCTGAAACTCTGCACCCTGGTCAAAACCAACGAAGCAGATGTAATCATGAGCAGACCCCCGACGGCAATCGTTCTCAGCGATGATCCATGACTCCTTATAACTAACTGCAGAGTACACACACCTAGATGCAGAGGACGTATACCGCCAACACATTCCACCTGCAGCACATTTGAGTTGGGCCGGGACTGACTGGACCACCCAGTTAAGCACGCCCTGCTAGACTCTGCCCATATGTTGGCCCAACTCCAAAAGTTCACAGTCGCACAGTCAGAATTAGCAGAGCCCAGGTGAGAAAAACAATTAGTCGGGGCGCTTCTCTCGAACTAGAAGCACAAGCGGTCAGAACTAGAAGCACAAGCATTTCGCTACACTCGTATTAACATTTGCTAACCATGTGTATGTGACCAATAAAATTTGACTTGATTTAGCTGAAGCCGTAGGGTTGCTATTTGCCCTAGGTACCATTGCCGTCAACGCAGTCAGTCTAGCCACAGTCAAGAGAAATGTTAAGGAGATTACTGAAGAGATGCCACTTATCCAGCAACAGATGAAAGCACAGGCACTCAGGTTGCAAAATGTGAGAAAGTCTCTCCAGAACACTATTCTGGTGGTAAACACACACTCTACTTTTCGGAACAAAATCCTCCTGTCTATAGGAAAGCTAGTAGAGCTCATGAACCATGACTATGCCCATGTCCAATTGGTTCAATTGTTATTGGAGGACTTTCTCCGTGAAGTTAGCTCTTATATGGATCACTTGGCCATGAATAGAATCCCCTCATATCTAGTGCCCCTCTCAAAAGTACACAACATATTGACCTCAGCTACTACAACCACGATAAGGCCGTTACAATCACATTTGGCCTATAGTCTGGGGTCAGCAATCCCAATAAACATTGATCTTGAACGTAATGAAGTGGGATTTTTACTGACGCTGCCGGTTGTTGAACTGGAGAATATCTATAGATTGAAAACGGTTCTAAATGTAGGATTTTGGCGCCACAAGACCCACGTGAAAATTGCCACACCCCTAGTCGTAGCTTATCAGGAAAACAATCCAGATTTCTAACCTGATAATGTGTACTCTAACCAAAGACGTGCACTACCTCTGTCCTAGCAAACCGTTCGTCAGGGATAACACTGAGCGTTTTTGTGGTCTTAAGCCTATCACCAGCGAAGAACACTGTAGAGCCAAACTAACAGCAAGGGATGGTGCCACCACCACACAAGTGGAGGTTGTAGGGAATCGATGGTTGGTTAACACCCCGTTCGTGTCCGCCACTATGAATTACGAACACCATGACTCAACCACCCAATTGAACCTCCCCAACCAGACTGTTTTTGTTAAGGTACCAGCGGGGGCAATTATCATAAATGACCTCGCTCTATACCAACTTCCCGACGACAAGATAGACAAAGAGATTGAAATGTTTTTGCTAAGCGTTCCCTTGAGTTACCACAAGCCATTCAAAACCAAATCCAGTACTAGGGACCCATGACTGTTGATCTTTGCACACTGGATGGGGCACTTTTAGTTGACCCGACTGACTACAAGCTAAACGATTGGTCTGTTGCCCGCTCTTAGACGGTGCCGTACAGTATCCTGACTGTTACCATGATCCTTGGTCTTATTTCCCATGGCGTGTGCACCTGCTACGTATACAGGCGCACACGTGCAATGGAAGACCTAATGAGGTCTTATACTTGGATCACCTGTGGGACGGAAGCGATTTTCGGGAAAGTTGGCAATAGATCCTGAAACCCCATCAGAGGATCCATCCCCAGCCTCCTCTCCCGAATTTGCTTGGTCAGCCCTGTAATGTCACCAATGTAAGCTTTGTCATTTAGGGTGTCATTTTTCAAAGTGCCTTAACTACCCACCTTTAAGTAGGATTGCCCTATATATGACATTAGAGACAATGCCATGATAGAGCCAAGACGTATATTAGACGTATATAGAACATAGTCCAAGTTAGATGATTAGTTGTGGTAGCTATATTTTGTATATATTTTATTTATGTTTTTATTCATTTTGTTTAATTTCCTTAGGAAGCGATAGAGCCATAAACAAGTTCCCCATACAACCACCAGTTAGTGCCACAATGCCACTAATTTGGGGAAGAAATGTAGTGATGTATTGCCTGAGTGTTGTGTGTTATTAACGTCTGCCTACGTTACTGTACTGCCTAGATCCACTAGCCGGGACAACCGGACGATGGGCCTGAACGCAGAGTCACCGCCAGACCTCCCATGCCCATTCTGGTGGTGATCTGCAGCTTGCAGAAAGCCTACCAGGGTAAACCACCGGTGATCCACAGGGACACCCGATGGTCATTCTTATGGTGGGTTGCAACATGAAGAATCCTTCCAAGTTGAACCCACCAGAGGGGGACTGTCATGACTGGCCTGTTCGGGCCAGGTTACCGTGGACCACAATCCTACAGAGACAAGTCTTGCACCCACCAGCTGGGAGAGATAGAGAGGTATAGAGGTGGGGGGTTTTATGACACCTTACACCCATTGTAAATCTTAAGGCAGCAGACAAAATGCAATGTATGATGTGCCTATGGAGAACCTACCTCAGAACAGTAACATGCAATAAATGGACTTTGGAACAATATATTTTGCCAGACAAAATGGTGGTACTGATGATAGATGGAATATGAAGATGAATGTCATTTTTGTTTTATGTTATTAAAAATTTAAATGACAACGTTATAACAAAAACATAACTTGAAGAGTTTTCTTAATACTGTATGTACTTTACTGATCTTACACAGAATTGCTGCAGCGTGACTACAAGAGCGTCCTGGCCCCGCAATACATGAGCAACCCGCTGTCTGTATGACATCTGTCGTTGATGCTAGTACCCACGCCTTGTAATGAGATGTGTGCAGGCTCTGACTCTGCTCTATGTCTGCTTTTAGGTAGACAAGGTCGTCTCCAACATCCTTCAATAACACCCGACTGACTTTGTGACTGTGTAGGTATTGGTTCGCCTCCAAACTTTTTAAGTTGCTCATCGCCTTACCATCGCAAGCTAAGTAAGTAAATGTGCTACCGTACGTGATACGAGGCCACTTCTTCACGTCATCTTCCCAACCATCAATTATGGAGGGTAAAGGTAGGCTAATAGGTAGGCTAATATTACCATTTTGATCCCTGTCAGGTTGTGTTCCCACATCATTATTAGTTTGGCAAGCTCTTCCGTTAGTTTACTTTGAACCAGAAATAACGCCCATAATTCGCTCAAGGCATCATGGGACATGGGAAACTTGTGGATAGTCATATCTAACAACTGTGACATCATAAGCCACTGTATGGCAGTACCACGACATCCTAATTCCAACAGTCCAATCAAACATTCCAAACACTAGAACTCACCTATTTCTTTGGAGGCTACTTTTCAATTCTCTCTGATTTGACTATTCACTATTGAGAAATGACTTTGAAGTGTGCTACTATTGTTATCTGGGTGTTTTGGCATTACACATTGGAATCCCAGATGGTGAGGGTCTTTGTGAGACCCTGATGCCCCCCATGATCCCGAAACAGTGGGCCAGTGCTACCACCTTTCAACATTGACACACAGTTCTAAGCAATATCTACCATCACTGGACAACAAATCAGGCCACTATTGGACACACTTCTCACCAGATCACCAGAAATTCTATGCCCAGCTTTGTAGCCATGTTTGGAGGACCTCTTACCCAGGAAACTGAGCTGAAGAGTGAGGAGAGAGAAGGAACAGGAGAACCTGTCTTGAGGAGGAAGGTTGGAGAAGTCCATGGGTCCATAGCCAGCAGCCTACCACCCTGAATACCACTGCTGGCTTGCTTCTGAAGCTAAGCAGGGTTGGTCCTGGTTGGTCCATGGATGGGAGACCAGATGCTGCTGGAAGTGTTGGAGGGCCAATAGGGTGCTGCCTTTTGGATGGGACGTTAAATGGGTGTCCTGACTCTCTGAAGTCATTAAAGATCCCATGGCACTTATCTTAAGAGTAGGGGTGTTAACCCCGGTGTCTTGGCTAAATTCCCAATCTGGCCCTCAAACCATCACGGTCACCTAATAATCCCCAGTTTACAATTGGCTCATTCATCCCCCTCCTCTCCCCTGTAACTATTCCCCAGGTCGTTGCTGCAAATGAGAATGTGTTCTCAGTCAACTTACCTGGTAAAATAACGGATAAATAAAATAAAAAAGGGAGAGCAGACAGAAGGATGGAATCTGCAGGATGTGTGCTTTGGGTCCTCTCTGCTCACATCTCTTGTTTGTTGAACGGTATTGGCCTGATCAGTTTCCAGTGGCTTCTACAAGTACTGGGGATAGAATGGGACCATCTGAGAAAGCCTATAGAAGAACAACACAATGTTATTCATTGGAAACAAGGCAAAAAGAGTCATGAAAAACAACACTTTATATATTAGTTTGTTCTTTATGTCCTTGTTTGTATTCCTTAGATAGTGGACGTGTAAGAGGTAGGAGGTGGCCAGGAGAAGAGGGGTGTTAAGTGGGAAACTGAGAACTGGAAAGCAAACAAAGCTCATCCAGTGTCAACCTCCCAAAGCTTCCCCAAGAAGCTAGCTGAAGAGGCCCATCAGCCACTCCTGGGCTACAATACCCGGACCCCTTCTACTGCCGGTACGGGGCTCGGAACCCCGCCGATCCTTCACGACTGGACTACCGACATAATCTGCTCAAGGGGGTACTCAACTGGCTCCTACATCACGACGTCCCCTGAATGCTCATCTGCTAGCCTGCTAGCCGCGGCCCGCTAGCTGTCTAGAGCATATCGGACTGCTAGCTAATAGGCCAATCGGCCAATTTCTCAGGCCACTACACCTATTTTGCCAATTGGCCTGGGCCCCTTTTACTCAACGAAGCCCTGCTTATCCATCACGACTGGACTACCGACGTAATCTGCCCAAGGTTTTTTTTCCAACAGGCCCTTCCATCGCGACGTCCCCTTTATGCCCATCTGCTAGCCTACTAGCCGTGGCCCGCTAGCTGTCTAGAGCATATTGGACTGTTAGCTGAATAGATCCATCAGCCAATTTCTTGGGCTACTATACCTATTTTGCCAATTGGACTTGGAACCCTCTGCTACTCTGAACCCTACTAATCTAATCCATCTATCGACGACACCACACGAAGAGGCTAAAACAGACTTTCCTCCATCGCAACATCCCTCTAAGGCCCTTCTGATAGCTTGCTAGCCCCGGCCTGCTAGCTGTCTGAATCGCCGTGTCCCAGCCAGCCCAACCACTCACTGGACCCCTATGATCACTCGGCTATGCATGCCTGTCCCTAATATCAATATGCCTTGTCCATTACTGTCCTGATTAGTGATTATTGTCTTATTTCACTGTAGAGCCTCTAGCCCTGCTCAATATGCCTTAACCAACCATTTAGTTCCAACCTCCCACATAGGCAGTGACATCACCTGGTTTAAACGTCTCTAGAGACAATATCTCTCTCATCATTACTCAATGCCTAGGTTTACCTCCAATGTACTCACATCCTACCATATCTTTGTCTGTACATTATGCCTTGAATCTATTCTATTGCACCCAGAAACCTGCTCCTTTTACTCTCTGTTCCGAACGTACTAGACGACCAGTTCTTATAGCCTTTAGCCGTACCCTTATCCTACTCCTCCTCTGTTCCTCTGGTGATGTAGCGGTTAATCCAGGCCCTGCAGTGCCTAGCTCCACTCCTATTCCCCAGGCACTCTCATTTGTTGGCTTCTGTAACAGTAAAAGCCTTGGTTTAATGCATGTTAACATCAGAAGCCTCCTCCCTAAGTTTTTTTAATATACTACTTTAGCACACTCTACCAACCCAGATGTCCTAGCCGTGTCTGAATCCTGGCTTAGGAAGACCACCAAAACCCCTGAAATTTTCATCCATAACTACAACATTTTCTGACAAGATAGAACTGCCCAAGTTGGCGGTGTTGCAATCTACTGCAGAGATAGCCTGCAGAGTTCTGTCTTACTATCCAGGTCTGTACCCAAACAGTTTGAGCTTCTACTTTTAAAAATCCACCTTTCCAGAAACAAGTCTCTCACCGTTACCACTTGCTATAGACCACCCTCTGCCCCCAGCTGTGCCCTGGACACCACCATCTATCTTCAGAGCTCATGCTGCTAGGTGGCCTAAACTGGGACATGATTAACACCCCGGCCACCCTACAATCTAAATGATCAATGAACCCACGAGGTACAACCCCAAATCCGTAAACACGGGCACCCTCATCAATATCATCCTAACCAACTTGCCCTCCAAATACACCTCTGCTCTTTTCAACCAAGATCTCTGTGATCACTGCCTCATTGCCCATCTATAATTAGCCCATCCAACTACCTCATCCCCATTCAGTATTTATTTATCTTGCTCCTTTGCACCCTAGTATCTCTACTTGCACATTCATCTTCTGCACTTCTACTATTCCAGTGTTTAATTGCTATATTAGAATTACTTCGCCACCATGGCCTATTTATTGCCTTACCTCCCTTATCCTACCTCATTTGCACACTGTATATAGACTTTTTCTACTGTATTATTAACTGTATGTTTGTCTATTCCATGTGTAACTCTGTGTTGTTGTATGTGTCGAACTACTTAGCTTTATCTTTGCCAGGTCGCAGTTGTAAATGAGAACTTGTTCACAACTAGCCTACCTGGTTAAATAAAGGTGAAGTAAAAAATTTAAAAATTAAAAAGAAGAGAGGCTGTCGCTCTAAGAAGAGGAGGCACTAAACCTGATGATGAACCATTAAAGCTAAGAGTGTTCTGCAGCTTTTACAGTTATTTCAGACATTTTGATTTAAATCATTTATTTTTCTTAGGAACTTGGATTCCTGGTGCCACTACTCTGCCCTACCAAGCAAAATGGCAAACTGCTAATTTGGTCTAAAATTTGTTAATGTCATTTTTACTACATTAAATACATGCTTAATCATGTGGACAAGTATCCTGCCTCTATTGTATTGTGTTTTGGAGAAAATGGCAGTCATGTTAGCAGTAACTACATAAAATTACTGTGAAACCAAGGTAAATAAAAAACAGTTTCTCAGTTCCTGTCACGATCGCTGTCGTCGTGGAAATGACCGGACCAAGGTGCAGCATGGTGAGCGTACATTTATTTTATTGATAAATGTCACCAACAAACCAAAGAACAAGACCATGATGCTTACTTAGGCTATAATGCCACTAACAAAGATAACTACCCACAAATACAAAAGGTAAAAAGGCTGCCTAAGTATGATTCCCAATCAGAGACAACGATAGATAGCTGTCTCTGATTGAGAACCATAACCGGCCAAAACATAGAAACAAAGAACATAGAGTTTCCCACCTGACCAACCAAATATGGAGAATAAAAAGATCTCTACGGTCAGGACGTGACAGTTCCACTCTATGAACAGTTACTGCCTTTTTGCTTGGTAGGGCAGTATTGTCCTTCCAATCTAGCTCAAAAACCAAAACTCTAGTGGCATTCTGCCTTCTCCCCACAGTTTTCAGCAGTTAGCTTCACCCACGACTGGTTCTACAATCCCGATGCTGTTTTCATTTTAGAAAGGTCAATAATCCTCACTTGCAATACCGCTTTCTATACACATGGCCCTTATCGTTCATCAGCAGGAAAGAATTCCTCAAATAAAAAAAGATACACTTACTGTAGCAGGTTTTTACAGATCCATACAGCTATGGGTGCCTCCATCCCACTGAACTACACTAAGTTCCACTAGACTTCCCGAGTTACCAGAGGTGGGACCAAGTCACTATTAGGCTATTAAGCAAGTCTCAAGTCACAAGGTTTGAGTCTCAAGTAGAGTCCCAAGTAGAATGAATGGGTCAAGTCTTTAGTCAAGTGCAAGTCATACATTCTAAGAGCAAGTCAAGTCCAGTCACATTTTTTCAAGTCAAGTCTCAAGTCCAAATTACAAATCTGTGCCTATTTATTGAAGCTATCAGACAGCCCTTTTCACTATTTTATTTATAACACATTTTGATGACGTAATTGTAAAATAGGGACCTTATAGCAGTCTTAATTAAGGGAAATCAGCAGAAGGCAAGGCAGGTTATCCTGCTCAGTGTAGATACATTTACAGGTCTTGGTAATCCATGGTGAAAGAGCTATATCATACATCACGGGAAATATTCTCATAACAAAGGAAACTATACACATAAATGGAACTTCTACCTCATGCATCTTGCTGAATGTTCATGTGGACAATAAACATACCGACCCTGTCAGAGAGAAATGGTAGGCCTAAATGAAAATGTATAATTTCAAACATGAAACAGACATGTCTAAGTGTTGCAATACGCCATGCTGAGATGGAATAATCAGACATCCTTCAGAAACGCCAGATCAGAGGCAGTAGTTGCCAGATCAGAGGCAGTAGAGTTGCCAGATCAGAGACAGTAGGGTCGCCAGATCAGAAGCAGTAGGGATGACAAGAGACATTCTCTTGATAAGTGTGTGAATTGGACCATTTCTGTCCTGCTAAGTGTAACGAGTACATTTGGTTGTCAAGGAAAATATATGGAGTAAAAAGTACATCATTTTCTTTAGGAATGTAGTGAAGTAAAAGTTGTCAAAATATAAATAGTAAAGTACAGACACCCCAAAAAAACTACTTAATCAAGTAGTATTTTAAAGTATGTTTACGTAAGTTATTTTCACCACTGCATTTAATTAAAATTGAGAAAGCAACAGCAAACATTTCGACAAGAGAAGCGCTCTCCACCGGCGACAGTTTGGAGAGTGCAAGTAGAGAGACGCGTCTATGGTGCTTCATTGCCACAGTAATAATACATTTTAAAAACACATTTAAAATGCAAGCTTCATACGTAAATTATACATTTCAAGCAATTTTGACATAGGCCTTCCAAAAGACCAGTAGGCCTTTGCTAGTAGACTAATTATTGCTTGATGCCCCCTTGCTGGTTCGCTTCTAAATTGAGCTGCATATTTATTTATATTTATATGCATCCTCTCCCTACAATTAGATTTTTGCAGTGCACCGGATCCTGTAACTCTACAGCATTGACAGTTTGCTGGTCCATTCAGAGGTTGCGTTTCGCTAGCCAATCTGTTGAATTTTTAACGCTGCTTAGAGAGTAAACCCGCGGAGACTGTGCTACAAAGCCTGGCCGAATAATTTAAAGTAAAGCCATTTTATTGTCTATTAAGCTGAGTCTCAAATCATCAAATATGTAACGTCCAAGTCGTGTGACTGTGATTTACGCGTACACACAGGTCAGGTGTTTGGAACACACTACATAGCTAATTAGTACAGGTCGCCTTTGTCTTCTGTCACTTTTCCATAAACGAACGCTGTAACATGGAGATATGGCCATTGGGAAACACGCGATGCCTGTTAATGTTCACAGCAAGCATCGGGGCTCTTAACACCCCCTTGTCAGAAGATAGGCCTACTGTCAAAAGGCGCTAAAGCATTTAGCCTCTATGAATGGGGCAGCCTACTTCCAATTTAGTGCTGAAGACACCCAGGCCTCACAAACAATCTGTACTTGATGTAGGACCATTTTATTAGAATTTTGCTTGGCATGGCATCTTTTCTTAGATATGACATCACGCAATCGACTACTCTGTGCTTCTCCATCGCCGAGGGAAAGCAGAGCTCAGAGAGTGATTACTACTGCCTGAATCAGTCTTGTTTTCATGGAATGAACTGTCAGTCAGTGGAATATCATCTCGCTTCTAGTCCAACACTTGCTAAATGGTGAGAATAACAGGAGTGGGAGGTTGAAATACCATATTTGTGGTGAATTGACGATAAATTATTGTATCGTCATTATTTAATGACATGAGAGGACAATTGTTTTGTATATGTTCACACCAGCTAGCTAGCATAATGACAGTGCAGTGGAACAATGTCCGTTGCTAACTAGCTACAATGTTTGACAGTTAGCCTAGCTAGCTAACTAGTCAATACCCTTACGCTAGCTTGTTGACATTTGGCTAGTTAGCTAAGATAGGTGATTGATTTGCACAGAGTATACTAAACCAACATGTTACGCTACTCCTATAGTGGGATGTCACAGGTAATGGGACTATCAAATAATAATTTCCATTTCCTCTGAAAATGCGACACTGGCCGTAAATTATGGCCTGCCATAACATAAACGTGTTTGCAGTTACCTAGCAAGCTATATAGCTACAGTTTTTCCTGAACGAGAAGTTAGAAAGTTGTTTACTAGTAAAACGTAACTGGAGCGAATTCTAACGTTAGTTCGTTGCTTGATCAGCTGGCTTGCATGTTTGTTGTGGTCAACCACACAGGCGGTTATGGACGGTTTCATAGCGCATAAGGTAGCTAACGTTAGTGTATAATACAGATGCGACACAGGCCTGTCACCACCTACAATGGCAATCTATTACCCCCCCCCCCCTTCCCTCTCCCCCCTTCCCCTTCCCCCTCCCCCAAGTAGCGAGCTAATGTGAAAGATTGATAGCAAAAGTAGCTAGCTATCACTCCCCCTATTTTCAGTAGGCTATAGAACGCAGTTCCTAGTATCAGCCCAGCAGATGATGATGTAGCTACACCAACAACAACTGCGGGCCTTGTCAGATATTTTATTGTTTGTTTTTGTGTTGTGTATTACCTAGTTGTAAAGATGTATGGTTTACTGAAAAGGTTATCTGAATTTTCAGCTGTAGTTTCACTCCTGTGTGCTACTGCATTTCTTCCTCCTGTTTACCCATCTGCCCACATAGTCACACATTCATGCTGCAACGCCTCAAAGGCTGACCTATTTTGAGCCCTTACACAATTCATGCCAAGCTGCTTACAGAGACCATAAGAACCTGTAGTATAGGTCATTTCTATTTTGCCATATCCCCATAGTTTGACATTCTCTGCACTAGCTTCTTGTGCAAAGTCTATGATTTGAGTATGATTATAAGCCTAAATGTAAAAATAAAAAAATGTGTTACTAAAATGCCATGGTATAAGACACATGAACTGAGCATCATCAGAACCATCAAGAGAAAATACAACTTGCAGTAGTAGAGACAGAAGCCTGTCAGTTTGCTGCTGTGTAGCAGTCACGCAAAACTATACTTCCTAGTTCGAGCTGCATTTCTATGGTCATAGCAGTGGGGTCAGTACATAGCTGAGGTTAGCTGGTAACAGCATGCGTTGTTGTTTCTGAAAACCCCACCAAAGCAGCCAAGAGACCAGGAGGTCCTGGGACAGCAGAGGAAGAGAAAGAGAGTATTCATTATTTCCCCTGGTTGGTTCCCATAGAGGACAGGCATCCTATCAAAGACTGGCCGTCTAGACTCAGATTCAACCAGCTGCTTTGGACAGCACCTCAAAGAACAGCTCACATTTCTTGGGAAACTTTCTTCCTCGCTCACTGTAAATATTTTTGCTGTCTTTAGCTGCTCTTTCATGCTTACCAAGTGTGTTTCTCCTGCCCTGGGTTAGTGTTCAGACTCCGGGTCCACACCCCTGTTCTCTCTACGGCCGTTTGATCGTCCGTGCTGGCTTGGAGCCTGAAGGAAGACATCAGACAGAGTGACTAGGCCAACATCTAAGGCTGCTGGAAACCTGATTGAAGAATATCTGCTTTTATGATTTCTGAATTTATTGAACTTAATCTGAGTGTTTGCTTGAGTGCATCAGTTCAGTTCATCTCCACCAGTGTTTGTCTTTCTGAGGTGACTGGGGTTGTGTTGTTGTGCAGTGGTACATCTAACCTCTTAACCTCTACAGCTGACTTCCTGTTATGATTAGGGTTTGTGTTGAGAGTGGATGAAGACTGAGTCTTATCAAAGAGGGTTTAGTATAAAGACATTAGGAACGAAACATTAAGAACACCTGCTCTTTCCATGACATAGACTGACCAGGTGAATCCAGGTGAAAGCTATGATCCCTTATTGATATAATTTGTTAAACCCACCTCAATCATTCTAGATGAAGGGGATGAGACAGGTTAAAGACGGATTTTTAAACCTTGAGACAATTTAGACATGGATTGTGTGTGTGCTGTTCAGAGGGTGAATGGGCAAGACAAAAGAACGCAGCTGGATTTTTCACGCTCAACAGTTACCAGTGTGTATCAAGAATGGTCCATCGCCCAAAGGACATCCAGCCAACTTGACACAACTGTGGAACGCATTGTCAACATGGGCCAGTATCACTGTAGAATGATTTAGACACCGTGTAGAGTCCATGCCGTGATGAATTGAGGCTGTGTTCCTAGAAAGGTGTTTCTAATGTTTGGTATACTCCGTGTAGATTCTACATGTGCTAAGGCCACAGGGGGCTGGAGATTATTACAGATACCTCTGATATTCTTGTGATAGATTACATAAAATCCTTGAAAGATAGCAAAATTCTGTTAGTTTACTGGTGAACTTGTAAAGTTTCCAATAATATACCCTCCCTTTGCAGCTGTACTTGCAATAGACTAGGATCGTTGTTTTTCATTCTATTCTTTGAGAATTGTCAGTAAATCAGAATTGAATGATATAACATTTTAAAATATAACATCTCTCCCTCTTTCCCACCTCTCTCCTTCCCCTCTTTCTCCTTCTACAGGTGAGTGGCTAGTCCGCCACACCCAGCCTGCGTTGCCATGGACGCCTGTGCCCGTATCCAAGGAGTTCCTCTCAGGACCAGAGCCTCCATCAGGAAAGAGGTTAGTGTCAGACTGCCATATTCTGATTCATTAATTGACTGATCGATTTATTTCATTTAAATGTTGATAACCTGGTACTGTGTGTGAGGTTGTGCATGTGTGAAACCTAAGCTACCCTCTAATTGTATGTATGGTGTAGACGGTGCGTGACAGTGGGCCTCAGTGTGTGAAGAGCCTTCTGAGGAGCAGGAAGGAGCTGTGCAGCATGGGACTGGAGCTACAGACCAGAGACACACCACGCCTGACTGAGGTGTATATCACAACACACACACGTTTTGATTATGACTTCATGATTTTGAGGATTTCCCTGACTTGTCCTTTTCTTCCCTCAGATCAATTTTGTGTGTTTGCCTGGCCTCTCTGAAGGGGAGGATCTAACTCTACAGGTGAGATGTACTGCACCAGCTCTGACTCTTTTGTAGTTCAATGAATGCGGCACTCAGCAGTAGAAACGATAACAAAGCGTTTCTTTAAAGATGTGAGAGTTGGGGCTGGAGAAATGTAACCATTCTCAGATTCATAGACAGCTGTGGATGCAAGGACTGACCATCCATGATATGAAAATGATAGTTTGAACCATGTTTTGAAGCTATAATGTTTGTTTACATTTACTTTGTTTACAAATGTTAGAGTAAAACAAGCTTATATTTTGGGTTCTGATGGGGTATGACAGTTGAACTAAACTCATGAAGCATTTATTTATAAGTTATATTCTTCAAGAATCAATGGGTACATATAATTAATGAATTAAGTTAAAAAATGGATGTAGCGACTGCTGATTGCCCCTTTAAGTGATTCATTATTAACGTATTATTTGTGTGATGTTCTGTCCTCGTTCCCAGGCCCTGTCGTCTCTCCCAGGGGACCTGGCGGAGCTCCTGAGGTCTCCCCACGTTACCAGCCTGAGGAACGAAGAGGTGCTGCTGCTGAAGGACAGCAGGAAACCAGCCGACAGGAGGGACTCTACTACACAGGTAGACATGAGAGAAGGAAGTGTCTAATAGGGGAAAGACTGTGTGTTTCTCAGGTCTATAGACTGCTTCAGAGGAAATACAGTATTTCACAGGTAAATAAGAGTTCAATATAGGTTTGAAGCTGATTCATAGGACCTTACTCAGGCTGCTTGTAAAGGCCTGAGAGATTCTGTGTTTTCACCCTGTTGAACCTAGCCAGGTATACAGATCTCTGGGATAGTGTGGTTGCTTGTTTTCTCACCAGTGATTGCCACATTGTCCTGCCTGGTCCCATGTGTCTGTACTAGTGTTCAGTCTGGCTCTGCAGCATTGTGGTTACAGTGTGTGTGACATACAGATATACAGACAGGCAGTGCAACTAAAACTGAGCCTCTACCCACGGTGGCCAAGACAGAAGTGACGCTGAGTGTTCTATTCTGCATATACAACAACCCATCAGACCACAATCAGACATGTAGACATAACAAGACTGTCCCAGTAGAGCCCCTCTCTCTTTAAGACACAGACCGAAGGAAAGAGAACTCTTGCGTGAATTCCTGTGAGTTTCCAAAGCCAAAGACTCTCCGATGATTACCGTGTCTTGGCAGGCACTGACAGTCTGCAGACCTAGTTTTTTATTCCTCAAAGAGCTAATTGTCCCTTGGCAGTAAGAATAAACTACTGTACCAGGCAGCCAGCAAACTCTGACTGTTTCTTCTCTATCCTCTGCAGCAGTGCTCGATAAAGGCGGTGTGTGTTGTAAGGCACAGCTCCAGCCCGAGTCAGGCCATTGTTGGTGTGTTGGTGGGCCTGCTGGGGCGTTATGCTGCGGGGGTCCGTTATGCCTTGGAGCTCCAGGCCCTCCACAGGGGCACGGCAGAACCCTGCCAGCCCGAGGATGATGACACCAACCAGTCTGTGTCTTCCATCGAAGATGACTTTGTCACCGCTCTGGAACACCTAGAAGAGGAGGCCACTGGAGAGAATAACAACGGTAGGTTCATCACAGCTCTATGTAGATGAACGTTCAATAGAGCATGATGTGTTCACTTATTATTGCGTAACCTTAAGTGTTAAGTCAATTTTAGACCGAAACATTTACCCCTCCACTCTCTATCTCCCTCTCTCCCTAGCCGATGACTCTTATCTCCATGGAAACCACCGTGATGTGGCCTCCCAGACAGTCCCTGCCCACAAGAGAGACAAGGACCTATCAGGCTCCAGGATCATAATCAGCTCTTCCCACAGGATGTCCTCAACCAATCGTAGGCCTCCTCCAGAGGTGTCCGTTACCGTACAGTGCTCCAGAAGGGCAGATTCCCAGTGGACCCTCTGCAGCCCTAGAGCCCGGCTCCCCTCCCCCACATGTCCTGTCAGCGAATCAGAGGAGTCGGACGGGTCCAGCCCTAGTCCAATCATCTTCCTAGATGAGGTTGGCTACCAGAAAAGTCTCAAAGCGACACTGGACATCCCTCAGATCCCCGGGGGGCCGACGGACAGGGTGGAGGACTCTGACTCTGAGGTCAGCGAGTTCTTCGACAGCTTTGACCAGTTTGACGACCTAGACGAGCTGAGCTCAGAGAGCTGTACACTCACCTTGCCTTTAGACCCGACTTCCTCTGTTATCGTTACCGGCCCAGACCAGAAGAAGAAGTACTCTGGTACTGGCAAGTCAGGGTCCAAGAAAGTGTCCCGAAGCTGTTCCACCATGAACCCTCACCGGTTTGACCAGCGCACCCTCCCTGCGAATGTGAAGAAGCCCACCCCACTCAGAAGTCCCCTCCCCCTTGGCTCTCCGTATGGATCCCCTGACTCCCCCCGGCCGTCCCGGACCTCCTGTGAGGAAGGTGGAGGTCCTCTGTTTAGCCCCGTTAGCTCCTCAGCCTTCAGCCCACTCGGAGATGGAGCTCTGGATTACTTCTGGAAGACAGAGGGAGATGGAGGAGATGAGTCAGAGCTAAAGAAACCCCAGGACCTGTGTTCCCTCTACAAGACTTACTCAGACTTTGCCAGCAGTCTGTCCAAGGAGATCCTGGGCTCCGTGTGTGGATACCAGTCTCCCGTGGACCTCAATGACAACAAGAACCTGAGCTGTGTCTGTCACAAGGAGTTCCAGAACCAGTCTGGACACGTCATGAAGCTGTCTGAGATCCAGGAGACGGTGACTGTCTCCAAGCTGCAGCAGAAGCCCCAGTCTCTGAAGGACGGCATCCAGAGGTTCGCTACAGACTTGGTAGAGATGAGTCTGGGCAGCGCTCTGAGAGACCTGCAGAAGGGAGTGTCCTCTTGCACCACCACCCTCTGCCACCTGGCTGCCAGACTCACCTCGTCTGTCTTCCAGATGGCCTTCCAGGAGATCGGCATGCGCCGCGCCTACGTCCTGAAGGAACGGGCCATCAACGGGCTGGCTGGGTTCCTGGTGGGAGAGGCAGTGTCGGGCGCTCTGAAGGACTTCCTGACCATGAAGAAGCAGATGTTCAACAGCACCGTGACTCAGTTTGCCGCCGACCTGGCGGAGGAACTAGTGTATGAGGGGATGATGGAAGTGTGTCAGTTCTCCCACCCCTCCACCCCCCTCACCCCCAGTGACTGGTCCTTCAGCGTGGGGGAGGATGACGATGAGGAGGTGGTGTCCTCCTATGCCTCGGACCTCTCTGAGTCTGTCCTCCAGGAGGCCTTCATCGAACTGTCCCAGGCTGACGTGGCCTTCACCACCCAAGCAGCCATCAGTGTCTCTCTGGACAACATATTCAACGTCAGCACTGACGAAACACACACTACCTGCAGTACTGCTGCTGACCACCAGCCTAACCCTGCCGAGGAAGGCCCAGGTCCATCAGGGGAGGATGGCTGTACTGTGAAGAAGGCTCTGTTCTGTGTGTCTGGGATGGCCAGCTGTGTACCTGTCCCCCAGGCAGGCCAGGCCCTCTTCCACGACTCAGAAGAGATCTGCCAGTGTAAGATCAGCCTGGCCCACACATCCCAGACCAGCCCCAAGAGGAGCTGCAGCTCAGAGAGCAGAATGGTGACCACAGCCGCCTCTGATGCTACTGCTGCCACACAGACTGACCTGCTGCCAAAGACACCCTTTCACAACTTCTCTGGCAACATGGTGGATATGATAGTGAGTGAAGCATGTGAGCTGATGACTGCCACAAAGATGAAGAAGAAGGTGGAGGACTGTGCTGACTTCCTTTCTAAAGCCATTGTTGGTCGGGGACCTCCATCCAGACAGGAGGGTACTGTCACTGACCAGACCTCCCACTCCTCTCTCCACCCTCATTCTCAGAACCCAGGGAGAGTGACCTGTGAGTCAGGCTCCAGGACCAGCAGAGCTGTCTCAGAGACCCGGCCTGTGATGATGAAGGACACTCTAGAGATTCCAGGGTTGGAGATGGACAGCCGGGAAGGCAGGAAGATGGCCTCCGGTGAGGAGATGGTTCCCGGCGCTGGTTGCAAGTCCTACGGGACCCCTGGTACGCCCCCCTCCACCCCCCAGCATCCCAACAAGGTGTCCCAGGAGAAGCAGATCAAGCAGTTCTCCAAGAAGCTGAAAGGCAAACTGGCCAAGGAGTTCTCTCCCGCCACCCCTCCATCCACCCCACACTACCAGCCAGGGCCTGAGCCCAAAGAGTCTCCCTCTGAGATGGACAAGGCTGACTTCATGCTCAAACTGATGAGGTCTCTGTCTGAGGAGGCAGAAGGGAATGAGGAAGAGGAGGGTGGAGTAGAGGGACTTAACTCTGGAACCGAGACAGGAAACTGTCCGCAGCCAGAACTCAACCTATTTGTTGGAGGACACAAGATGGCCGACAAGGGAGCCCTCCATTATGCAGAGCGCCTGGCGTGCCACATCATCTCCATGGCGACAGAGATGGACACTCTGGGAGGAGTGGAGGATAGAGGTAGGAGGACGGTGGAGGACAGAAGAGACAGCGTGGCCCAGTTCTCGGAGCAGACCCTGAACACGCTGTGGATCTACGCTGGCGAGGTCGCGGGAGAGGTGATCAGTGACGTGAAGAGGATAATGGGGTCAGGACAGTGTCGTCAAATATCAGTCAAACGAGCCAGCCAGGACTGGTCAGGGGAATGCCCTCACCACCACAACCAACTCCAGCCCAGTGAACACAGCAGGGGCTGCAGAGTGGGTCATCTGGCTGAACAGTGGTCTGGTGACCTCCTCTCCTCTGTCCTCCACCCGTCAATTTCCACATCTACTGCCAGCTCTGGCCTGTCCTCTGACTACCCCAGCTGTGAAAGTGTGACAGATGAGTATGCTGGCTACCTCATCAGGTTGCTGAAGAAAGAGGGAGGCAGCAGGGAGCTGGTCCTGGATCAGTATGCCAGCCGTCTGGCCTATCGCTCCATCAAACTGGGCCTGGCCCATGCTGCCCGCAACATGAAGAAGAGACCCTCCTCCTCCAGGCACCACTCCTCCAGGAGGCTCCACCAGGATGGCTGCAGGGGGCCCAACGCTGAGCTGTCGGTACCCAGGGACGAAGCAGGGAGAGTGGGATCTCCTTCCAGCGACTCTGATGATGGGAGCCAGAGGGAGTACATGGAGCTGGTGAACTTCGCAGAGTCGTTGGCGTACAACATCACCTGTGACGTCACACGCAAACTCTGTGTGTCGTCAGACCGACTACCCAAGTCCCTGACTGACTCGTGTCTGTATCAGAAATTCAAGCTGGAGGACATGGCAGAGAACCTGATCAGGAACTCCTTTTCATGCCCCCTGCTGGCCAACGAGGGAAAGGGCAGGCAGTACCACAGCACAGGCTGCCTGGACGACGGAGGCTACAGCAGTGGAGTCATGCAGGTAAGTTTGGTTTAGTTCATAATTTTATTTGAGTAGGGAAAGAGACTGTTAAAACATGTACACATTGATTTAACAGCAGTCTGATTCATGTTATCATCATTGCATTGTAGCATTAGACTTCAGCTTTCTCCAATTCCCAGCATTTGTCTCTGCAGGTCATGGAGCACTATGCCAGGAAGATAGTGGACGACACACTGGAGATGGGCCTGGCCTCGGCCGGACACCCAGCCCAACAGGGTCAAGACAGACACGCCCATTCTGAGAGACCGTCTGAGGGGGGAGCAGTGGGCTCTGTGCTGGGGGAGACAACCTGCCGATACTGCCAGGTCAAGAAGTTTCAGCCATTTTTTTTCTGATGGATTACTTATTGTCTATCACCCACTCATTTTTTTTATATACAGTTCTTGAGTATTCATGTTTGCTATTACAGGTAATCGAGTGTCCGTTCTGCTCGTGGCCTAGCAGGCAGTACATCCTTGGGGCAGGAGCAGGCCAGAGGAGGAGGCCAGACGGGGAGGTGGGGGTGTGTGGCCTGGAGATCCCTGAGATCCACATCGATCTGGACCGCAGGGCAGTGTTCGCAGAGGAGATCGTCACTACGGCAATGGAGGGGGCGAAACGAGAGCTGAGCAACACCAGCCTGAATGCTGACAGCGGGATCGGACACGACGGGCAAAGCTTTGCCGAGAGTCTGACCGCAGAGATCATGACGTCCGCGCTGTCCAACGCATGCCAGACTGCCAACCTCAGGTACAAATACATTGTGGCAAAGTCTGTGTAAGACACAACACCACCAATCTGTGATGAGCCCTAATGTTCTAGAGAGCAACCACATGGTGAGTCAAGACCCATAAGATTCCATGACTGTTCACATGGATTTCCTTATGGTTAACCATGATGCTTAGTAATATGTAAGGGTTTGACTAATTCTTGTGACGCACCATCTTGGGCAATTAATTGAAGAGTCCATAATTTTCGCAATTTTGTACTTGACCAGATTACACAACAATAGTAAAGGAGCCAAGAAGAGGTCCACCATCTTGATTACTAACTCTCAGTCCCTAATGTTGATAGGATTATGAACTGGATGTCTCTGTATAAAGATTCTGTATCTTTATTCTTGTGTCTGGTTCCCTTTCTCCATGTCCTGTGGTAGCTCTCCAGGCAGGGAGGCCACAGAGTCCACGGTGTCCCAGCAGCTCAGTCTGAGTGTGGGAGATGACAGTTTGGGCAGCTGGTCCAACCTTAGCTTTGAGGACGAGCACCCCGACGAGACCAGCAGCTTCCTGCACCTCAGCGACAGGTAGGGAACACACAGAACATCATGTAGTCTCAAACTAATCTGCTCTGTTCTTTTAGTTTCTCTGAAGTAGAGGTCGACCGATTATGGGTTTTTTCGACGCCGATACCAATACCGATTTTATTGGGGGACCAAAAAAGGCCGATACCGATTTAATCAGCCCATTTTTATTTATTTATTTGTAATAATGACAATTACAACAATACCGAATGAACACTTATTTTAACTTAATATAATACATCAATAAAATCAATTTAGCCGGCCATTCCGATTAATCGGTCGACCTCTACTCTGAAGGCTACATTAGAGAGATCTAATCTAGATTAGTTGATTAATGATTCACCTCTTGAAACACTACTTTAATGTCTTTGAGTACTGTTTTCTGTCTCACTCTTTCACACCAGCGAAGGACTAACCCATGTTCAATGTCCACAGATGGATTGATATAGAAGTTAGTAGAGCTTTAGACCAGGGTTGTGGCATTCAGCCTAGACTTCAATTAATGCTGAAACTAATAAAGGCAAGTCAGCCATCACTGCTTTGGCTGCACTGCCAATGAGAAATAGATGTATTTTTCAATCAAGAGGTCAAATGGCATTTCCCATGGCATTTTAAGGTGACTGTGGTGATTGGGGATTAGCTGGTTTGATGCTGCGAGACTGAGTTGAGATCAGTACAAGACTGGTTTCTCCATGTTGTCTGTCGGATGGCTGCTGGATGATGTGAGGTCATCAGCAGAATGTATAGTTTGGGAACCTGTAGGACCTTCTGCTGCCGAGAAACAATTATCTCTGATTTGAGCAAATAGTACATTACATATATTCTCTCACATGTTATATAATTTAAATAGCTGCTTAATGCCAAGTTCTGCTGAGATTGTTTGAGTTAATGCATCATATCATTTCTATCATTTTCCTTTATGATAGAAACACACACACATACTGGTCTGTTAGTGAATCTGATGTAATGCTCTGAGAGTGACGTGGTCTCACCCAGTCTCACGGTTGGAGGAGAGTTATTGACGTTCCCTGGCTCAGTCTGATATCTCTATGGAAGCAGACCCAGTCAACATGTATCTCCCCAGATACTGAATGGGAGAATGTGTGAGGAGAACAGATAGTTATTTTTCAGGTGTGTCTGTAGCAGCCTTTCTCTCTCTCTCTGCCTCAGGCCCTTTCCACAAGAACAAAGTCCTTCCACCATTTGTTATTCATTAGCTTCTCTCTCTCCCTTTAAAATACTTTCCCAACTGTCTCCCAACTGTCAACATATAAACTAGATAACTCAGGAAGGGAAAGGCTCCATTGTAAAGGTTTTCAAACCCTAGAAGAACTGATTGACTTAACAATCTCTCAGCATACCACTTTCATAAACCACAGCTACGGAGACAGTATTTTAGCTCAGGTCATCATTTAACTAGTTGGTGGAGCTATTTTTAGGTCTCCACATCATTCTTTACATACCAGGTTGCGCAGTGTGCAGGTTCCAGCCAGCCTGATAATCAAGGCTAATTTAACTAAACAAAAAAATACATATTGTCGGCTAGATACCTCGACTAACCAGTGCACATTAACTCTATACCAGTGCCTCCTGTATATAGTCTCACTATTGTTATTTTACTGCTGCTCTTTAATTACTTGTTACTTTTATTTCTTATTCTTATTTTTTTTAACTGCATTGTTGGTAATTAAGGGCTTGTAAGTCAGCATTTCACCTAAAAAAATAATATTTTTACCTTTATTTAACGAGGCAAGTCATTTAAGAACAAATTCTTATTTTCAATGACGGCCTAGGAACAGTGGGTTAACTGCCATGTTCAGGGGCAGAACGACAGATTTTTACCTTGTCAGCTCTGGGATTTGAACTTACAACCTTTGGGTTACTAGTCCAACGCTCTAACCACTAGGCTACGCTGGTCTACACCTGTTGTATTCAACACATGTGACTAATACAATTTGGTTTGATAAGTGCAGTGAAAAGTGTTGTTTTACAGGGTCAGCCATAGTAGTACTGTGCCCCTGGAGCAAATTAGGGTTAAGTGCCTAGCTCAAGGGCCTTGTCGGATCTACAGTGTGTTGTGATGCTGCCAGCTGGATGTCCCAGTGGAATTCACAAGTGAAGACTAGTATGCAGTGATCTCATCTAACATAATTGGGCTGTCATCAGTTATTGCTTGGATAGTTTTTTCAGGACCAAAACTATTGTATGAGCCTCACATTGAGATGGATCATGTAATGCTTTAAAGCAGTTGTTGCTGTCAGGTAAGAAAGATCAACCAGGTATCTTATGAACCTGCTTGACCGAAGTGATTCCCATGCCTAAGACTGTGTGTGTGCCCATTGTTGAACGGTTGTCTCCCCAGCAGCAATGGGAACAGCAGTAGTTGGAGCAGGTTAGGTTTAGTTGGAGCAGGTTAGGGTTAGTTGGAGCAGGTTAGGTTTAGTTGGAGCAGGTTAGGTTTAGTTGGAGCAGGTTAGGGTTAGTTGGAGCAGGTTAGGTTTAGTTGGAGCAGGTTAGGGTTAGTTGGAGCAGGTTAGGGTTAGTTGGAGCAGGTTAGGGTTAGTTGGAGCTGGTTAGGGTTAGTTGGAGCTGGTTAGGGTTAGTTGGAGCAGGTTAGGTTTAGTTGGAGCAGGTTAGGTTTAGTTGGAGCAGGTTAGGTTTAGTTGGAGCAGGTTAGGGTTAGTTGGAGCAGGTTAGGGTTAGTTGGAGCAGGTTAAGTTTAGTTGGAGCAGGTTAGGTTTAGTTGGAGCAGGTTAGGTTTAGTTGGAGCTGGTTAGGGTTAGTTGGAGCAGGTTAGGTTTAGTTGGAGCAGGTTAGGTTTAGTTGGAGCAGGTTAGGTTTAGTTGGAGCAGGTTAGGTTTAGTTGGAGCAGGTTAGGGTTAGTTGGAGCTGGTTAGGGTTAGTTGGAGCTGGTTAGGGTTAGTTGGAGCTGGTTAGGGTTAGTTGGAGCTGGTTAGGGTTAGTTGGAGCTGGTTAGGGTTAGTTGGAGCTGGTTAGGGTTAGTTGGAGCAGGTTAGGTTTAGTTGGAGCAGGTTAGGGTTTGTCGGTTCAGGGTTAGTGTCATTGCTAGGATTAGGGTAATGGACAGGGTTATGATCAGTGTATGTATGTTACCAGTGTTGAGCAATGGTCTTGTCTCTTGCAGCAATGGGAACAGCAGTAGTTGGAGCAGCCTGGGGTTAGAGGGAGAGATGTATGAGGAGCACCTGTCCTTCTCTCCTTCCGACAGGTCGGTCCATACATACATACATACATACACACATACACGCACGCACGCACACACACACACACACACACATCTAACGCTGCTATAATGCTGACTGCTAACTCCCACATAGGTGCAGGTTGAAGTTGCCCTCAACCACAGATGTAAGATCAGATCCTATCACCCAATCCTAACCTTTACCATTAGAAAACCATTACATAATGTGATCCTGTGTCAGTGGTTAGGGTCAACTTCTACCTACGCCCCCTAATCATTGCATGATGTCAGAGCTGTGATCAGCAACACTGTAGAATGTGACTGTGTATGAGACAACAGCTTCTACCCTCTACAGATCCCTCTTGATAACCATTGAGGACAGAGAATGTATTTGTCAGTGTGTTCTTCGCCACTATGTCGGCACACAAGTGGAATTAGCCTAGTCAATGGAATCAGTGTGTGTGTGAACCTGCTGCATGTCCTCTGTCTGCCTGTCTGGCTGGCTGCTTGTCTGCCTGCATGCTGCATGGCTGAGTGTGATGACAACAGATCAGTGTTAATCGTCAACAAATATAGGGAATAAAATATTCGTCAAACACCTATTTTCACTGGCAATTGACGAGACCCAGAAAAACTACCACTAAACGTAAATGATTTTTTATTTGAGTTGATTAAAATGAGACGAGACAACATTTTCTCTGAGTAAAATCTGAATACTACGTGGACTGGACAAGAGTGTTTTGTAGAGCACGTAGTTCTCGACAAAACACTGGGAAGGATACGGCACACATCCTAGCCTATATCAGCTGGTGAGCTGCAGGGGAGCAAGCAATGAGTGTGGGCAGACAGGCTCCGCCTTCCAATTATACACATCGCGCAGGCGACTGTCTTGCTTCCCCGTAGCGAACCAGTCACCACCAACGTTCTAGTTAGATACCCTTTGCCTGGTTTAAGAAACACAAGCAGCTTTAGTTTAAATTAACATGCCAGCTATATTTTTCTCTCCCTTCAGTATAGAAAAGTCTCGCTCAACCCACTGTATTTCATAGCCAGGTTCTGTAGACAACGTACTTGCCAAGTCTCCCTCTTTTCCTCAGAGAAAACAGCTTGATTCTAGCCATTACTCTTCAAATGATATTACCTGTAATACAGTGTTTGTTTGTTTCTATCATCCATTGGCGGTCTTATATTCATAAAGCATATCTCGGACTGTTTTAAAACTAGGCTACTTGCGGTCCGGACCGTTAACCATTGGTTTAGGCTACCCCTTGTTCAGTCAAGTTACCTTATTAGCTAGCTATAGCGAACAACCTGGGGCGCGTTCAGCAAGATGCAATGTTTTGGAAAGTTCAGATAGAAATATGCTATGTAGAACAAACATGCCTCTGACATGTTGAATAAGGAATAACATCGGCTCTAGTCATTGAATTTCTATCTGCAATGTTCAAGAACGTTTTGCAACTGAACATGGCCCTGGTAACATTACCAGTAGCCTATATGCAAATATTTGGTGGTACAGAAAGAAAGAAAATGGATAGCAAACATTTGATTGACTAAATCACTCTAGCCACTACACTTTATCTGACTGCTGAACTTTATCTTGAGTTGATGTGGACCCAGTGACTCAGACATGGGGACTCGGACTTGAACACAGGGGACTTGGGACTCGATTCAGACTTGAGATTTAGTGACTCGACTACATCACTGGGCGAAACAGTCATTAGCTCCCCCGTTCAAAGTCTGTAGCCCCAATTCTCCTTTTAGGCATCATAGTGGCTGCATCGTCGGTTGAACGTTGATAACGATGTCAATGATGGGACGAGTGATGGAGGTGTAACCCATGCGACTTCTCCAATACTTTCCTGCACCATCTGGTGATTGTGCCTCTCTCTCTCTCTCTGTCTCCTCTCAATTCAATTCAAGGGCTTTATTGGCATGGGAAACATGTGTTAACATTGCCAAAGCAAGTGAGGTAGATAATTAACAGTAAACATTACACATACAGAAGTTTCAAAACAATAAAGACATTACAAATGTCATATTATATATACAGTGTTTTAACAATGTACAAATGGTAAAGGACACAAGATAAAATAAATAAGCATAAATATGAGTTGTATTTACAATGGTGTGTGTTCTTCACTGGTTGCCCTTTTCTCGTGGCAACAGGTCACAAATCTTGCTGCTGTGATGGCACACTGTGGAATTTCACCCAGTAGATATGGGAGTTTTTCAAAATTGGATTTGTTTTCGAATTCTTTGTGGATCTGTGTAATCCGAGGGAAATATGTCTCTCTAATATGGTCATACATTGGGCAGGAGGTTAGGAAGTACAGCTCAGTTTCCACCTCATTTTGTGGTTTTCTATCTCTCGCTCTGTCTCCTCTCTCTCTCTCTCGCTCTCTCTCTCGCTCTCTGTCTCTCGCTCTGTCTCCTCTCTCGCTCTGTCTCCTCTCTCGCTCTGTCTCCTCTCTCTCCTCTCTCTCAATTCAAGGGGCTTTATTGGCATGGGAAACGTGTTAACATTGCCAAAGCAAGTGATGTAGATAATATACAAAAGTGAAATAAACAATAAAAATTAACAGTAAACACTACACATACAGAAGTTTCAAAACAAAAAAGACATTACAAATGTCATATTATATATATACAGTGTTGCAACAATGTACAAATGGTTAAAGTACACAAGGGAAAATAAACAAGCATAAATCTCTCTCTCTCGCTCTCTTGCTCTCTGTATTTCTCTCTCTCTTTCCTTTCACTCTGTCTGTCTCTCTCTTGCTCTCTCTCTCTCTCCTTTCACTCTGACTGTCTCTCTCTCTTGCTCTCTGTATTTCTCTCTTTCCTTTCACTCTGTCTGTCTCTGTCTTGCTCTCTGTATTTCTCTCTCTCTCTCCTTTCACTCTGTCTGTCTCTGTCTTGCTCTCTGTATTTCTCTCTCTCTCTCCTTTCACTCTGTCTGTCTCTGTCTTGCTCTCTGTATTTCTCTCTCTCTCTCCTTTCACTCTGTCTGTCTCTGTCTTGCTCTCTGTATTTCTCTCTCTCTCTCCTTTCACTCTGTCTGTCTCTTTCTTGCTCTCGCTTGAGTGTGTCTGTTTTGTATGTAATGTGTAATATCTATATTGGCTGAATTAGGAATTTACATGGACAGATAATTGTTATATATTCTTCTATGTTTGTAATATTTCTGCTGTTGGGAAGAGGAGATGATGTTATGCAGAAAAGTATGTTGGTAGGACAAGGCTTTGTATGTGTGTGTCAGTGATGTATGTTTACTATCGGTTAATGAGGCAATACAGATGTGATTTTACTCAAATGAAAGGATATTTAGTTGACTAAAATTGCCCACTGATTTAGTCATTTTGACAATAACTAAACTAAATCATTATTCAAATGACAAGAATGTGACTAAGACTTAATAATATTTGAGTCAAAATGACAAAAAAAATGAGTGTCAAAATGAGCACTGCAACAGTCATTTCGACCTCCCACCCTAGGATAAGGGATATCTATCTCTGTAGCCTGTACAGTACAATGCCAAACCCCACCCTAGTCCAGGAGTGATATCTACACTGCATTCTGAAAGGATTCAGACCCCTTGACCTTTTCCACATTTTGTTACGTTACAGCCTTATTCCAAAATGGATGACATTGTAGTTTTTTCCTCATCAATCTACACACAATACCTCATAATGACAAACCTTAAAATGGTTTTTAGAACATTTTGCAAATGTATAAAAACATTTCAAACAGAAATAATATTTAGGTAAGTAGTCAGACCCTTTACACAGTACTTTGGCAGTGATTACAGCCTCAAGTCTTCTTGGGTATGACGCTACAAGCTTGGCACAGCTGTATTTAGGGAGTTTCTCCCATTCTTCTCTCCAGATCCTCTCGAGCTCTGTCAGGTTGGATGTTTAGCGTTGCTGCACAGCTATTTCCAGGTCTCTCCAGAGATGCTTGATCGGGTTCAAGTCCGGGCTCTGGCTGAGCCACTCAAGGACATTCAGAGACTTGTCCCGAAGACTTGTCTGCTCTCTCCCCCTCTGCTCTCTCTCTCTCTCTATCTCTCTCTCTCTCTGTCTCTCTCTCTCTGTGCGCTCTCAATTCAATTTAAGGTCTTTATTGGCATGGGAAACATATGTTAACATTGCAAAGCAAGTGAAGTAGATAATAAACAACAACAATTAACTGTAAACATTACACTCACAAAAAGCTTCAAAGATAAAAGACATTTCAAATGTCATATTGTGCTCTCTTCTTTCCCTCTGCTCCCCATTTAATCCCTTTCTCTCTGCTCTCTCTCTTTCCCTCTGCTCTCTCCCTCTCTGCTCTTGCTTTCCCTCTGCTCCCCATTTAATCTCTCTCTCTCTCTCCCCTCTGCTCTCTCTCTCTCTCTCCCCTCTGCTCTCTCTCTCCCCCTCTGCTCTCTCTCTCTCTCTCTGCTCTCTCTCTCTCTCTCTCTCTCCCTCTGCTCTCTCTCTCTCTCTCCCCTCTGCTCTCTCTCTCTCTCTCCCTCTGCTCTCTCTCTCTCCCTCTGCTCTCTCGCTCTCCCTCCCTCTGCTCTCTCTCCCTCCCTCTGCTCTCCTCTCCCTCTGCTCCTCTCCTCTCTCCCTCTGCTCTCTCTCTCTCTCCCTCTGCTCTCTCTCTCTCCCTCTGCTCTCTCTCTCTCCCTCTGCTCTCTCTCTCCCTCTGCTCTCCTCCTCTCTCTGCTCTCTCTCTCCCTCTGCTCTCTCTCTCTCTCTCTCCTCTCTCTCTCCTTGCTCTCTCTCTCTCTCCCTCTGCTCTCTCTCTCTCCTCTCCCTCTGCTTCTCTCTCTCTCTCCCTCTGCTCTCTCTCTCTCTCCCTCTGCTCTCTCTCTCTCTCCCTCTGCTTCTCTCTCCCTCTGCTCCTCCCTCTCCCTCTGCTCTCTCTCTCTCTCTTCCCTCTGCTCTCTCTCTCTCTCTCTCTCTCTCTCCCTCTGCTCTCTCTCTCTCTCCCTCTGCTCTCTCTCCTTTGCTCTCTCTCTCTCCCTCTCTCTCTCTCTCTCCCTCTTGCTCTCTCTCTCTCTCTCTCTCTCTCTCTGCTCTCTCTCTCCCTCTGCTCTCTCTCTCCCTCTGCTCTCTCTCTCTCTCTGCTCTCTGTCTCTCTCTGCTCTCTCTCTCTCTCTCCCTCTGCTCTCTGTCTCTCTCTGCTCTCTCTTTCTCTCTCCCTCTGCTCTCTGTCTCTCTCCCTCTGCTCTCTCTCTCTCCCTCCCTCTGCTCTCTCTCTCTCTCTCTCCCTCTGCTCTCTCTCTCTCTCTCCCTCTGCTCTCTCTCTCTCCCTCTGCTCTCTCTCTCTCTCCTTTGCTCTCTCTCTCTCCCTCTGCTCTCTCTCTCCCTCTGCTCTCTCTCTCTCTGCTCTCTCTCTCTCTGCTCTCTCTCTCCCTCTGCTCTCTCTCTCCCTCTGCTCTCTCTCCATCTGCTCTCTCTCTCTCTCCCTCTGCTCTCTCTCTCCCTCTGCTCTCTGTCTCTCTCTGCTCTCTCTCTCTCTCTCCCTCTGCTCTCTCCCTCCCTCTGCTCTCTCTCTCCCTCCCTTTGCTCTCTCTCTCTCCCTCTGCTCTCTCTCTCTCTCTCCCTCTGCTCTCTCTCTCCCTCTGCTCTCTCTCTCCCTCTGCTCTCTCTCTCCATCTGCTCTCTCTCTCCCTCCCTTTGCTCTCTCTCTCCCTCCCTCTGCTCTCTCTCTCCATCTGCTCTCTCTCTCCCTCACTCTTCTCTCTCACATACACTAACTCTCTCACACACTCTTAGTCTGTTCATCCTCTCTTCTCTCCTCTCTGCTCTCTCTCTCTCATCCTCTCTTCTCTCCTCTCTGCTCTCTCTCTCTCTCTCCCTCTGCTCTCTCTCTCCATCTGCTCTCTCTCTCCCTCCCTTTGCTCTCTCTCTCCCTCCCTCTGCTCTCTCTCTCCATCTGCTCTCTCTCTCCCTCACTCTTCTCTCTCACATACACTAACTCTCTCACACACTCTTAGTCTGTTCATCCTCTCCTCTCTCTCCCTCTGCTCTCTCCTCTCTCTCCCTCTGCTCTCTCTCTCTCTCTCTCCCTCGCTTCTCTCTCGCTCCCTCACTCTTCTCTCTCACATACACTAACTCTCTCACACACTCTTAGTCTGTTCATCCTCTCTTCTCTCCTCTCTGCTCTATTTGCTCTCTGTCACTTTCTTCCTCTTTACACGAGCTGCTCTCTTTCTTCTCCCTCTCTCTCTCTCTCTGCTCTCTCCCTCCATCTGCTCTCTCTCTCTCTCTCTCCCTCTGCTCTCTCTCTCCTCTCTGCTCTATTTGCTCTCTGTCACTTTCTTCCTCTTTACACGAGCTGCTCTCTTTCTTCTCCCTCTCTCTCTCTCTCTGCTCCCTCTCTTCTCTCTGTGTCTGTTCTCTGTGTCTCTACTATGGCCTTGTGCAGGTCAGTTCTCTAACCAGTGTAATGTTTCTTACCCCACAGCGACTGCACTGAGGACAAGGAGCTTGAGACCAAGGATGAATCCTGCGGTATGATATAGTTACTTATATCAATAACTGCACCGGATATCCATGGAAAATGGGCTGCTATATATTCTCTTATTTTTTACATGAAGCATTTGATAGTTTTGATGGTTAAACTTGGTCTCTATCAGCAGCAACAGTACATACCGTACCATGTTGTCATGTTACACAACCACACTACAATCAGAACCACCTCAGCATGAAAATGTTAACCTTCTAATCCTGAGTTCCCTGCTATAGATTAAGAGTGGTTAGACTAGGAGACTTGGAGCTGTGTGTGTCTGTGCTGCTAGGAGGGGAATTCACCCACCGCCCACACATTCAGCCACACTGCCACTCATTCATTCATCTATTCCCCCTGAGTCTCCCTGCTTATCTGTCAGACCAGAGCCCCCCGTGGGCTGTTCTCTAAAGGGCTGAGGCTCCAGGCTGTGTCAGGCCCAGACGCAGGCACAGTGTGGGTGGGAGCATGGGAAACAGGCCTGGCCCACCACCAGTTTAGAGCAGAGGAAACAAGGGAAGCCAGGTTGAGATGGGATATTACTGTACTGAAGAGAGGACTGTCACACAGAGAGACAACAGGGGGATACATTGGGGGAGTCAAAGAAAGAGACACAGGAGGTGTTTGAAAGATATAAAGAGGAGGATGATGATGATATCTTTTCTCTCCCCCCTCCAGGTTCTGTGCGTGTGGACCGGGGCCAGGCTCAGGCTCATAGGCTCCTCCTGGTGGTCAACTCGGAGCTCAGGGAGATTACCTCTGACCCACAGCACATGACCTTTGACCCCCAGCTCAGGAGCATGCTGCAGTGGGCGGCGGCCTCCATTGCAGACCTGCCAATGGTTCAGCTGGGTCATAGTGGCAGCTGGGACCTGCAGCAGGTGAGTGGCTTTAACCTTAGCACGCACGGACGGACGGACGGCTGCCTCTGTCATTACTGAGGTGTGTACTTGTTCCTGCCTGCTGAGCTGTGTTCTGTCTGCCCTTCTAGCTGCCTGCGGTGGTCCAGAGGCTGAAGGAGAGGGAGTGGAGGGTGGGAGAGCTGCTCCAAGCCCTGCTGCGCTACTGTGAGGAAACCTTCACCCCACCCCAGTCTGAACCCAGAGAGGAGACACCCCAGGCAGGGAGAGCACTCCACCACACTCCCCTCTTCCAGTGGCTCCTGGAGCACGCCTAGGCTGACTGCACTTATCCTCACCTCTCGTTCCTCTCTCCTCTCCTCTCCCCTCCCTCCTCACCTCTCTCCTCTCCCCTCCCTCCTCACCTCTCCCTCATTTCGTCTTCTCTCTCCTCACCCCCACGTGACTTACTGTACAGTATTTGTGAAGCCTGCCACATAATGAGCACTACCTGGCCATGTTAAACTAAACCATATGAAGATTCCCATCACTCTTCAGTGATGTGCAGCGTACCTGCCAAACCCCAAATCTAGCCACCTCCTTGTACTGTGGATCCTGTCTCTTATAGGGCTGTACACCCATTCATTACCCAGAGGGCGCTATAAAAACAGCTTTTCTTAATATTATCTATTGTGTTTGGTGGGTGGGTGGGTGAGCGGGTGTGGGCATATATTGCATGCCGTGACTGAAAGTAATTGTGTCTTTTCTTCTCTTTGGTTTTGTTGTGGTTCTTTTGTGTTTAATATTAGGCTGCATATCACATGCGTTGATTCATGTGCCTTTCTGCTAAAGCCCTCTGGCCCTCTGACACCGTCATCGCACACAGCCACTCTTTCTCACATCATCTAGTGTGGGCCGAGGGAATCTGACCCCCGCAACTTCCCTCTCCTACCCCAACACAGAAACACTCCTGCTGTGAATTCACTTTAAGGGTGGTGAGGTGAGGCTGGGCATTTCCACCAGCTGCCCCAGGCCTCTGCCTCCTTATAGATGATACTACAACATAATGAAATGTTTGAGTGAGTGGCCCCATATCCTGTTAGGGTTAACAGTAAAGTTAGAGTCAGTCAGTCAACCACAGCAGCGAACATTCACACAGGCCCAAAATAAATCTCTGATGTTATTGTGACACTGATTGCTTGTATTATTAAGGGGATTTCAGACCATGTGAAATGATGTGGATATTGACCATCCTGTGGCTTCTCTACACTGTAATATACATGCCTGCCTGCGTGTATTGAACTGTTGAGTTTGCATGGCTGTTCTGCTTCTGACATCCCTGGACAAACGGAGTGAGAACTTAACACTCACTATTGTGTTATAGAACTTCCCAGGACTGCATTAGCAGGCCTTTGTGCTGTGGTCGATTACAATCACTTACAATGTTATAAACAACATATGCCTGTACGTGCTCCTCAAATGGTTCCATGCTATAGTTCTGCACTGTACTATAGCTGTACCATCAGCAGAGCCTATTTCAGTGTTTACCATGGCCTGATCCTCATGCTCTTCATCACTTGAAAATTGTTATATTGAGATGCCTGTCAGTGAATGAGCCCTAATGACACTTCAGCTGTGCAATAGCCCCAGTTAGAACTGCCTGACAGCATAGCTATAGACTCCACGTTGTCAAACTGCTTGACAGCACAGCTGTAGACTCCACGTTGTCAAACTGCTTGACAGCACAGCTATAGACTCCACGTTGTCAAACTGCTTGACAGCACAGCTGTAGGCTCCACGTTGTCAAACTGCTTGACAGCACAGCTGTCGACTCCACGTTGTCAAACTGCTTGACAGCACAGCTGTCGACTCCACGTTGTCAAACTGCTTGACAGCACAGCTGTCGACTCCACGTTGTCAAACTGCTTGACAGCATAACTATAGACTCCACGTTGTCAAACTGCTTGACAGCACAGCTGTCGACTCCACGTTGTCAAACTGCTTGACAGCACAGCTGTCGACTCCGTTGTCAAACTGCTTGACAGCATAGCTGTAGACTCCACGTTGTCAAACTGCTTGACAGCATAGCTGTAGACTCCACGTTGTCAAACTGCTTTACAGCATAGCTGTAGACTCCACGTTGTCAAACTGCTTGACAGCATAGCTGTAGACTCCACGTTGTCAAACTGCTTTACAGCACAGCTGTCGACTCCACCTTGTCAAACTGCTTGACAGCATAGCTGTAGACTCCACGTTGTCAAACTGCTTGACAGCATAGCTGTAGATTCCACGTTGTCAAACTGCTTTCCAGCACAGCTGTCGACTCCACGTTGTCAAACTGCTTGACAGCATAGCTGTAGACTCCACGTTGTCAAACTGCTTGACAGCATAGCTGTAGACTCCACGTTGTCAAACTGCTTGACAGCATAGCTGTAGACTCCACGTTGTCAAACTACTTGACAGCATAGCTGTAGACTCCACGTTGTCAAACTGCTTTACAGCACAGCTGTCGACTCCACGTTGTCAAACTGCTTGACAGCATAACTATAGACTCTACGTTGTCAAACTGCTTGACAGCATAGCTGTAGACTCCACATTGTCAAACTGCTTGACAGCATAGCTGTAGACTCCACGTTGTCAAACTGCTTGACAGCATACAGTACAGTAGGCCACTGCTGATGCCTTGTGTATTAATGCTGATTCTCTGTGCTGCCAAATGTTTCTGATCCATGTGAAATCTGAAAAAGGATTCACACACATTGTGTTTATAACCTTAATGTATTGGGACACTGTTAAGAACTTTAAAACCTGTATTAGAAAACACATTCCTGTCTAGGAGAAAATGTATGTAATTAAAGAGGAATGTATGGAGATATATGGGAGTTGGGCAGAGAGTGTATATAGAGCCTATAAGAGTTTGCCAACTATGTCACAGTACAATAACACACAGTATCCATATATTTTTTTCAGAGGAAGATTGTAATATGTTTATTTGTTGAGTTGTGATTGTAAACATGTAGACAGCTGGTCGCTGTCGGGCCCTCCTGTATCTATCAATGTATTTAGTGTTACTGTACATTCCAATGCGCTCCTTCACAGGCCGCCTGGCTGCCTGCCCCTATAATGTGTTATTTAAAGCTGAATGTGCGTCCGCAGAGAGAACTCCATAGTATGAGATGTACTATCAGATCAGTCTATTTTGTTACTGTCGTTGTTGCAGTTCTACTAGCGTCTTGTCCTGCACCGCGGAAGGCAAATTGTGTTTACTGGATCCTGTATTTTTCCTACTTCTTTGTATAATCTTGCCAAATAAGATATTTCATGATGATTGAAGTTGTAACAGTGAGTACACTACTATTTGTCCCCTTCTAGTGACATCGCTAAATATTTCACACAATCTAAGCTTGACGGCAAAGCACTGTATTTGTCATTGTTTAAGCTGTGTATCAATAAAGCTTTTTCATGTGATTCTGCCTAACTACCTACCTAGTACTACCCTTTCTTAGGTGTTTGATGTAGCGAATGTTGTATCACAAATCAAGTTTACTCTCTGTAAGACTTGCCTTTGGCCTTGCGGACACCTGGCCGAGGTGTTTTGGGGTTCTTTTGGAGAGGGCTTTTTATCTGAACCGCCATTCAAACGAGCAGTCACTTGTTTCATCGTGTCTACAGTCAACAGTAGTACCGCATTAAACGGATCATCTCTAGTTCTGAAAGGAAACCGTGTGATCACTTAACCAAGCCCTTCTGTTCCTAACGACTGTGCTACGGCGTGTGGTTATTCCTCCGTGCTGCCACACAGACAGCCATTGTTGGTTCTGTATGTAATTACAGATGGTTTTCCTCCCATCGATACATCTGTAATTAGGCGTTAGTGTTACAGCACAATGCTGAGGGCCTGTCAGCTTACTGTACTGCCCCAGAGGCCTGGGATGAATGGTAGCTAGTGTCTGTCTTTCTAATTGCAGGCTTATCGCTGTGATACAGGAGCTGTGGAATGTGACAGAGGCACATATCTGATCTCTGCCAGTCTGAGGAGCATGGACTGTGACAGATCACACTGCAGTGAAGAGGATAAGGTGTGACTTGCTGACTTCTTTATCTTTATCAATTTCTGTCAGCACCTCATGTTTTAGGGTGTGAACTCTTGTTTGGGCATCTGACCCAGGGCCTCAGCGGTGCATGTGGGGCGTCAGGTAGTCTAGTGGTTAGAGTGTTGGGCCAGTAACCCAAAGGTTGCTAGATTAAATCCCAGAGCGGACAAGGTAAAAATCTGTCACTCTGCCCCTGAACAAGGGAGTAAACCCACTGTTCCCAGGATGTCATTGTAAATAAGAATTTGTTCTTAACTGACTTTCACCTTAAATAAAGGTTCAAACTAAAAAAAGTGGAACCGCAAAGTTCAGACCCCCCCCCCCCCCCCCCCTGCGACCACCCGCTCCAAAAAAAGGTCATGATCCCTGTTCTAAGGTGTGTGCTTAGTATTCCATTATTTATGTAATTGACATCCGACTTGTTATC
Organism: Oncorhynchus kisutch; assembly: GCF_002021735.2. Classification (NCBI taxonomy): domain Eukaryota; kingdom Metazoa; phylum Chordata; class Actinopteri; order Salmoniformes; family Salmonidae; genus Oncorhynchus; species Oncorhynchus kisutch. Next base: position 29,225,517 of record NC_034199.2, on the reverse strand, counting down.
AGGGTGTGACTGGTGTGGTCTGACAGATCGGCTTGGCCCCAGCCTGGAATCCCCCCTGGGTCGGACATGATTCAACAGCCCATTGACATCACTTCCCTCCCTACACCAACAAACGGCTGGGTTGTTGGGAGAGACCACTGGAGAGGAGAAGGAGGGGTGTTTGAGTCAGGCCTGTGGAATCCATGACAGGCTCAGGGCTTTGTGTCTAAGGGGAACTCCAGCTACATCATCTATTCTACACCAAGCCTCTGTTTACCCTCGCCCTGTTCAACAAAATACTGTTTTTCTACTGTCCTTTTCTTGTGTGGGTAGACTTTTTGTCTTGATAATTATGTGTGGGTGTTTTGTTAATTGGGGGACTCAGAGGCACATCTGGGGAGTTTGTGGATGACCTGAAGGAATAACGTGGCAGACCACATTGGATGCATTTTCTGCCAGTCAAATAGATTCATATCCTTGCTGTGTTTAGAAGTCTTTCATAGGGTAGATTTATTAAAGGTTTTATGGTAAACAGACCACTTCTCTTGTGTAACAGCTTCATAGCCATGATCAGCTGGGGCCACGTTTGAGGAACTTCTCTCTTGTTTTTAGTGTCATCTAGTTTCTATTAAAAACAAGTTTATTGATGGCGTCATACATAGTGACATGAGTATCCTGGTGCTGAAAGTCTTTAATCCTGATGAGATGAGATGAAACCTCCCACAGAGATCTCTGAGTCATCACTCATCTGTCCACACATGAAGAGAATACTGCTCACCATTTCTCACTGTTCGTATGTCTATCAGTGAGAGCATATGTTTATCTAGGAGGAGTGATCGCAGGGCACTGTTTTGTAGCCTACAGAGTGGCTAGGAGTCGTCAGAGTTCAGAGGGCATCCACGCTCGTGACGGCAGTGAGTGTGTGTGTGTTGTGTTTGTGGACCAGGCAGTTGTGCGTAGAAATGGGCAGCGGAAACCTCGACGGACATGACCTGACCCTGGTTACAATGGAAACCAAACAGGCAACACCGAGGGGGAAGGAGGGAGAGAGACGAGAGAAAGGAAGCAGAGAGGGAGATAAGAAGTCTGGTCAGAGGAGCAGCTGACTCATTTTATGTGAGAAGGAGGGAATGACAAGAGAAGAAGTGTTTATCCCAATATGAAGGGATGAGAAGAGGAAGAGAAGACATTTGGCGGAGGGGAAATGTCTAAGTCAAGTGGGCCTGCTCGTGTTTTCCCCTGACCATGAAGCCCATGTTTTGACTAGAGTGATTGAAAACAGCAGATCGGTCATGGTAACTAGTGGTATATGGATCCATCTTAGAAGAGGGATAATAATTCAGATTGACTCAGAGCCGCTGCACAACATCTCCCAGCTGACGTCCACTCAGGTTGTTTTCCACAGTATGAAACTAAACGTAGAGACAGTTGAGATTTGGGTCAACACTGAACACTCACTACTGATGAATAGAGAGTGTTGCTTAATAACCTAATAACAAACGGTATGGTTACTTCCCTCTGATCTACCTACACAGTATGCCCATATGACACAATGTCTGACTCTGGATGTTTGTGCTAAATGTGTTTTTGTTTCAAAAAGGGAAACACCTCAACACCTCACCTTTTTCCATGACTTCAAGGCACCCTCACATTCCCTGCACATCCCACACACAAACCTGGTGCATTACACACACGTCACGGTCGTCTCATATCTCCGGGGCTGTGGTGTTTGAATCGACCACAGAGAGGAAAGAGAGGTTAGGTTTGGGAGGGAGATCCTCAGATGACTGGAGACGTCCAACATTGATGTCATTGTTGATCCTGCCTTTAGTGCTGTTCCTCCCAGCTCTGTCAGGCAGCCTACTCCAGTGGAGCTGGAACTTCAACTGGCCTGGCACCAGACATCCTATTGTAGGAATTCATGTTTCACCACAGAGATGTGGTTTGGAGATGAACGGCAAACAGGAGGTCATCCAAAAATCTACAAACATGCAGAACATGCCTCCTCACATCCCTCCAGTCAGTTACAACCTCTCACATGTCTTTCCCGGTCTGTCTCTCTCTCTCTCTCTCTGTTCTCTCTCTCGCAGTTCACACAGAGCAACAGGAGTTCTGTCATAGGCTTTTGTAATGTGTCAGGTAATGACAATTGACGACAGGCAGCAGTTTAGATTGATGTTTGCTGTAACTGCTGTAGCTAATGGGTTCACTATTGTTAGCGTTACAGTTGAAGTACAGTGTGACCATCAATCCACCCAGGCAGGAAACCAGAGGGTAGAGAGGGATGAAACAGGGAGAGGGATGAAACATGGCGATGGAGAGAGGGGTGAAACATGGCGATGGAGAGGGATGAAACGGGGAGATAGAGAGGGATGAAACAGAGAGATAGAGAGGGGTGAAACATGGTGATGGAGAGGGATGAAACATGGTGATGGAGAGAGGGGTGAAACATGGCGATGGAGAGAGGGATGAAACATGGCGATGGAGAGAGGGATGAAACATGGCGATGGAGAGAGGGATGAAACATGGCGATGGAGAGAGGGGTGAAACATGGCGATGGAGAGAGGGGTGAAACATGGCGATGGAGAGAGGGGTGAAACATGGCGATGTAGAGAGGGGTGAAACATGGCGATGGAGAGAGGGATGAAACATGGCGATGGAGAGAGGGGTGAAACATGGCGATGGAGAGAGTGGTGAAGCAGGGAGATGGAGAGAGGGGTGAAACATGGCGATGGAGAGAGGGGTGAAACATGGCGATGGAGAGAGGGGTGAAACATGGCGATGGAGAGAGGGATGAAACATGGCGATGGAGAGAGGGATGAAACATGGCGATGGAGTGAGGTATGAAACATGGCGATGGAGAGAGGGATGAAACATGGCGATGGAGAGAGTGGTGAAGCAGGGAGATGGAGAGAGTGGTGAAACATGGCGATGGAGAGAGTGGTGAAACATGGCGATGGAGAGAGGGATGAAACATGGCGATGGAGAGAGTGGTGAAGCAGGGAGATGGAGAGAGTGGTGACGCATGGCGATGGAGAGAGGGATGAAACATGGCGATGGAGAGAGGGATGAAACATGGCGATGGAGAGAGTGGTGAAACATGGCGATGGAGAGAGGGATGAAACATGGCGATGGATAGAGGGATGAAACGGGGAGAGGGATGAAACATGGCGATGGAGAGAGGGGTGAAACATGGCGATGGAGAGAGGGGTGAAACATGGCGATGGAGAGAGGGGTGAAACATGGCGATGGAGAGAGGGGTGAAACATGGCGATGGAGAGAGGGATGAAACATGGCGATGGAGAGAGGGGTGAAACATGGCGATGGAGAGAGGGATGAAACATGGCGATGGAGAGAGGGATGAAACATGGCGATGGAGAGAGGGATGAAACATGGCGATGGAGAGAGGGATGAAACATGGCGATGGAGAGAGGGATGAAACATGGCGATGGAGAGAGGGGTGAAACATGGCGATGGAGAGAGGGGTGAAACATGGCGATGGAGAGAGGGGTGAAACATGGCGATGGAGAGAGGGGTGAAACATGGCGATGGAGAGAGGGGTGAAACATGGCGATGGAGAGAGGGGTGAAACATGGCGATGGAGAGAGGGATGAAACATGGCGATGGAGAGGGATGAAATGGGGAGATAGAGAGGGATTAAGCAGGGAGATAGAGAGGGATGAAACAGGGAGATGGAGAGAGTGGTGAAGCAGGGAGATGGAGAGAGTGGTGAAGCAGGGAGATGGAGAGAGTGGTGAAGCAGGGAGATGGAGAGAGGGGTGAAACAGGGCGATGGAGAGAGGGGTGAAACAGGGCGATAGAGAGAGGGGTGAAACAGGGAGATGGGGTGAGGGAATAGTAAATTGGAGAGATGAAGAGGCAGATGAAAGAAGTGATGTAATGCAGGGGTCCTGGTGAAGCAGAGGCAGACTGTGTGTTTAGGTCCTGCTGGGATCACAGAGGAGATTATGTTTACCACACACATGGACAGCACTATGTCAGTGGGATAATTAGAGGCTGGGCAGCCCTCAGACCCACAGCATGCTTCAACTGAGATGCATTTCTCTTGGTGTGTTTGTGCAGGCGCGTGCATGTGTGTGGTACTAAAAACTCAGTCTTCCAAACCAGGGGTCGTTCAGAGGGCACACACACTTGCTCCACACACCCACACCCTAATGGGAGTCATAATCATGGCATGGCATGGCACTGCCCTGTGCGTGTTGACACAATGTGTCCCACGGTAGGAACTTTAGCAGCAACATTAATACTGGGAACCATCATTAGTAAATAATCAGTGAATGTGATTCTGCTGCCATGTTTGTATCTCCCACCAGTTGACTGTGTTTACCCCCACAACCCATTACTGTCTGCTCTAATACTGTGCTGTGCTCACCCCAACTCACCCAATCATAAACCCGCCCAAAAACGGAGTCTATATTGGCCTAAAAAACAGGAATATCCCTACTTAGACTTATATTTCTCCAATCTCGTTTTCAAATGTTTAGTTTTGATTAAACCACTGACCAATGTGAACTGAGATGTGGACGGAGAGTGTGTGTGTGTTGAAGGAGTGGGGGTTCACTGTATATTTCTAGTTGCTAAGGAGGTTGCTATGTAATAAGCCAGGAGACAGGAGAATGAGACCTTTGGTGGGGTCCGTCTACGTGTGTGTGCCCTCTGCAAAGTGTGTGTGTGTGTGTGGTCCATCTACGTGTGTGTGCCCTCTGCAAAGTGTGTGTGTGTGTATGCGTGTGTGTGCGTGTAATGGCAGACTAGGGATGAACTTGTTACCACAGAGGATGTGGGAGACAGGGGAGAGACAGACAATACACAACTCTGCATGTCGTGACACTTCATTCTACAAGGCAATTGTAATTCTGTCTATAATTTAGACTCAGAATAAATAAACTGAGGACACACATCTATTATACCTTGGGTACACATAACTGTTTGCAAGCAAAGAACCTGGTTAGCATGAAACCCTTAAATGACACATCAATTTTATACTTCTCTATCAAATCACAGGCAAACTACTGCATTAGCAATTGAGGGGAATGTTGCACACTGGGGAAGAGGTTACAAATATCACAGACCAAAACTCCCAAACTGAAAATACACAGCCACTTCCTTATTACACAGGATTTGACCATTCTAATTTCAAATCTTTGCGTTTTAAAATAACAAAACATTCTTTGAGTTTTAAAATAACCTGAATCCAGTGAAATCATGCTGGTTGTTTTGAAACTGAAATAGCTATGAGAAGTCCAGACTTGCTGGAACCTTCTCTTCTCACTGTGACTTCACAGTCTGACACACACTAGGCACCAGTTCTGAACTCTAACCTCGTACCTCTTACTTCAGACGGTGCCCTGGGGAGGGCTAATAATCAGATAGCCACTATATGGCCATGGTAGAAAGGACAGTGGTGATATTGTCAGAACTGATGAGCTAAAGTTAGGACAAGGGTTAATGGCTGCTGGTGAGCTGTTAAAATTGTATTAGTGGTTATAGAGGTAGGGGTTCATATGTCCACTCAAAACAATCTCCCTAATAAACCATACAAGAACACTAGTGGGTCTATTTAACACCGATTTTTTTTATCTCGTTCTCTCTCCCTCTTTCTCTTTCCAGCTTCAGGCGCTTGTCTCCATGTGAAAGAGTGTTGGGTTCGGTCCGCCCCACTCCCCTCTGGTAGAGACCAGAACAGCTCATGGCAAAACACAGAGGAGTACCACACATACACACACACACCATACCTGAATAGCACCCAAACCTTTGCTTTGCCACCGGCCACTGGTCCAGGTTGCTGGGCTGGAGGAAATAGCTGAGGGTACAGCAGGAAAGCCACAGCTAAACACAGGTTCTCACAGTGTATTATCAAGCACCCCTGACCGGGAGAGGAGGTAACAGGACCACAGCTAGAGGCAGAGCCAGGGGTAGAGTCACAGAGCCAGGGGTAGAGTCACAGAAAGAGGCAGAGCCAGGGGTAGAGTCACAGAGAGAGGCAGAGCCAGGGGTAGAGTCACAGAGCCAGGGGTAAAGTCACAGAGAGGGGCAGAGACAGGGGTAGAGTCACAGAGAGAGGCAGAGCCAGGGGTAGAGCCACAGAGAGAGGCAGAGCCAGGGGTATAGTCACAGAGAGAGGCAGAGCCAGGGGTAGAGTCACAGAGCCAGGGGTAGAGTCACAGAGAGAGGCAGAGCCAGGGGTAGAGCCACAGAGAGAGGCAGAGCCAGGGGTAGAGCCAGAGAGAGAGGCAGAGCCAGGGGTAGAGCCAGAGAGAGAGGCAGAGCCAGGGGTAGAGTCACAGAGAGAGGCAGAGCCAGGGGTAGAGCCACAGAGAGAGGCAGAGCCAGGGGTAGAGTCACAGAGAGAGGCAGAGCCAGGGGTAGAGCCACAGAGAGAGGCAGAGCCAGGGGTAGAGTCACAGAGCCAGGGGTAGAGCCACAGAGAGAGGCAGAGCCAGAGGTAGAGTCACAGAGAGAGGCAGAGCCAGAGTTAGAGTCACAGAGCGAGGCAGAGCCAGGGGTAGAGTCACAGAGAGAGGCAGAGCCAGAGGTAGAGTCACAGAGAGAGGCAGAGACAGAAGCACATGGCCATGGCACAGGCAGCCAAGTTCAAGAGGTCATGAGAAAGGGAAGAGAGGAGGTTGTTGGCTGAACTCTGATCCTGACCCCATGTTTTCCTCTCCTATCAAATGAGTGTAAGTAAATATCTTCCAATGAGAGGCAAGTTTGCAAACCATGTTAAAAGAGGTCAGGGAGGTCCTTGAAGTATGACGTGTTTCGCTCACCTCCAATGGTAGTGACCTTGGTGTCTGTCAGGAGATGGAGGTAGGTTTGTTAAGCATGGCCAGCGCATACAAATGAAATATAGTGCTAATGCACATAACTGAAATCATGTGTGTGGTTTTGTGCAGTCAAAAAGCCCATAATGACGGAGTATTAAATGTTTCTAGCGCCAGGAGGTTTGCTGGTTTAGGGCTGAAGACCTAAGCCACGTTTCTCCCATGAACTCCACTGGCACCCAGAGATTCGCATGGATTTCGCAAACTCACCGACCTACCCCCTCTCCATCCCCCCTTTCTATTGTCACAGTGTCTGCCTAAAATAACATTTGTTTCAAAGAACGTTTTTTTCTGCTGGGTTTTCAAATACTACGCTGTTGTTTCTTTTGCTGTCATCAGAAAACAGAGTAAAGTAGGAAGGTAATTCCAGTGTAATTCTCCTGGCCTGAGTTGGATCACTGGGATGTTGATATTATATACAGTTTAGAGATCCTGTATTACTCACACTGAAAAAGCTGAGGCAGCAGAGAGGAACCAATTGCCCTAAGGGGACAGATTAAGATTTGATTTTATTGAACTGGACTGGTTTGTAAAGTTTATTGGGTTTGGTAGTGACTTCAACAGCCCAATAGCATGCATGCTGCAAGTTCATACTCGTCATTGAATCCAGTCACAAAAAAATGTGATTATGCTCAGGATTAGATTTGGGAGAATTTAGGAAAATTTGGCAAATCTGACCATAACTCTATCCTCCTGATTCCTGCTTACGAGCAAAAACTCAAACAGGAAGTGGTCAGATGAAGCGGATGCTAAGCTACAGGACTGTTTCGCTAGCACAGACTGGAATATGTTACTGGATTCATCCGATAACATTGAGGAGTTTACCACATCAGTCACCGGCTTCAATAATAACTGCATCGTCAACAAGAAACCATGGAGCTGCCGCTTTAAAGGAGCGGGGCACTAATCCGACCTCCGACGAGCCACCAAACAGTCAAAATGCCAATACGGGACTAAGATCAAATTATACTACACCGGCTCTGACGGGTACAAAGGGAAACCCAGCCGTGAGCTGGGTCTACTAGAAGAGCTACTAGAAGAGCTAAATGCCTTCTATGCTCGCTTCGAGGCAAGCAACACTGAACCATGCATTAGAACACCAGCTGCTCCAGACGACTGTGTGATCTTGCTCTCTGTAGCCAATGTTTATTTTATTTATTTAACTAGGCCTAGGAACTGTGGGTTAACTGCCTTGTTCAAGAGCAGAATGACAGATTTTTTTCTTGTCAGCTCGGGGATTCAATCTTACAACGTTTCGGTTACTGGCCTGTTTTAATCACTAGACTACCTGTCGCCCCAGATGTGATTAAGATCTTTAAACAAGTTAACATTCACCATGACGGGTACTCAGAGCATGCACTGACCAGCTGGCAAATGTCTTCACTGACATTTTCAACCTCTTCCTGACCCAGTCTGAAATACCTACATGTTTCAAGCAGACCAACATAGAGCCTGTGCCCAAGAACGCTAAGGTAACCTCCCTAAATGACTAACGCCCAGTAGCACTCACATCTGTAGCCATTAAATGCTTTGAAAGGCTGGTTATGGCTCACATCAACACCATTATCCCAGACACACTAGACCCACTCCAATTTGCATACTGCCCCAGCAGATCCACAGATGATGCAATCTCTATTACACGGAACCCAAACTGTGAACCAATTACATTAATTTGGGGACAGGTCGAAAAGCATTAAACATTTATGGCAATTTAGCTAGCTTGCAGTTGCTAGCTAATGTGTCCAATTTAGCTAGCTTGCTGTTGCTAGCTAGCTAATTTGTCCTGGGATATAAACATTGAGTTGTTATTTTACCTGAAATGCACAAGGTTCTCTACTCCGACAATTAATCCACACATAAAACAGTCAACCGAATCGTTTCTAGTCACCTCTCCTCCTTCCAGGCTTTTTCTTCTTTGGACTTTATATTGCGATTGACAACTTTCATAAATTCGGTGCATTACCTCCACCGACCTCATTCGTCTTTCAGTCACCCACGTGGGTATAACCAATGAGGAGATGGCACGTGGGTACCTGCTTCTATAAACCAATAAGGAGATGGGAGAGGCAGTAGTGGGTGTAGTGTTCACCCACTACTGCGTCCAACACCATCATTAAGTTTGCTGACAACATGACAGTGGTTGGCCTGATCAAGCCACAGGACTGCTAAATAGTTACCCTGACTATCTGCATTGAGCCTTTTTGCACGGACTCTTTTGACTCATCAAATACTACTGCTACTGTTTATTATCTATCCTGTTGCCTAGTCACTTTATCCCTACCTATACAGTATGTACATATCTACCTCAATTACCTCGTACCCTTGCACACCGACTCGGTACTGGTACCCAATATATAGCTACAGTAAGTTATCATTAGTCATTGTGTATTTATTTGTTATGTTATTATTTATTTCAAAATGTTTCTCTCTGCATTGTTGGGAAGGGCCCGTAAGTAAGCATATCACTGTTAATCTACACCTGTTATTTACAAGGCATGTGACTAATACAATTTGATTTGATTTGGTTTGGCTTGGCTTAAAGGCATTGAGGATGGTCAGATTAAATACACAGATCACTTTCCTCTACACAGATGAGAAGTTGCTACTTTATAAAATCCCCTCAATTCAACAAGAGACCTTTATGAATGATAATCCACAGGCCCTTATTGGCGTTACCAAATGTACAGTAACATTACCTTCAGGAATGCTATGTAGGGTGTTGGTCTTTAGGAGACACCACTCATATGACTGATATATCATGTCACCCACCTCTAGGCATGGCCATGTGCCTGGGAAGCCTATCTGTCTTGTCAGATCAGAGGGGTGGGAAGATCAGTCTGTCTGTCATTGCATACATGCTATGATACAGTGACAGATCCAATGTGGGTCAGATCCAATGTGGGACAATATGTGGGTGTTGAGGTTGAGGAGTTGCACGCACAGGTTCACACACAAACAAACAGAGGAAGACACTCGTATCCTGAGTTACAGAGAGAGGGTGAATCACAGAGATATTAGGGAATGACTTCTCTAATGACCTTGTAATGTCATGACAGGTTTCTTTCTGGGTCAAAATGGGGCTGAGGTGGTGGGCGTGGGTGTGGTCGCTGGTGCAGTCATCAAACATATAGTATTCATACCCCTTGACTTACTACACATTTTTTTTCTCACCCATATACTCACAATACTCCATAATGAAACATTTTAGAAACATTTTGCAAATGTATTGAAAATGAAATAGACAAATCTAATTTACATAAGTATTACCACCCCTGAGTCAATACATGTTAGAATCACCTTTAGCAGTGATCACAGCTGTGAGTCTTTCTGGGTAAGTCTATATGAGCTGTGAGTCTTTCTGGGTAAGTCTATAAGAGCTGTGAGTCTTTCTGGGTAAGTCTATATGAGTTGTGAGTCTTTCTGGGTAAGTCTATAAGAGCTGTGAGTCTTTCTAGGTAAGTCTATAAGAGCTGTGAGTCTTTCTGGGTAAGTCTATAAGAGCTGTGAGTCTTTCTGGGTAAGTCTATATGAGCTGTGAGTCTTTCTGGGTAAGTCTATATGAGCTGTGAGTCTTTCTGGGTAAGTCTATATGAGCTGTGAGTCTTTCTGGGTAAGTCTATAAGAGCTGTGAGTCTTTCTGGGTAAGTCTATATGAGCTGTGAGTCTTTCTGGGTAAGTCTATAAGAGCTGTGAGTCTTTCTAGGTAAGTCTATAAGAGCTGTGAGTCTTTCTGGGTAAGTCTATAAGAGCTGTGAGTCTTTCTGGGTAAGTCTATATGAGCTGTGAGTCTTTCTGGGTAAGTCTATATGAGCTGTGAGTCTTTCTGGGTAAGTCTATATGAGCTGTGAGTCTTTCTGGGTAAGTCTATAAGAGCTGTGAGTCTTTCTGGGTAAGTCTACAGGAGCTTTGCTCATCTGGTTTGTACAATATTTGCACATTCTTATTTAACATTTTCTTCAAGCTCTGTCAAGTTAGTTGTTGATCATTGCTTGACAGACATTGTTGGCAGGGTAGCCTAGTGGTTAGAGCATTGGACTAGTAACCAGAAGGTTGCAAGTTCAAATCCCCGAGCTGACAAGGTACAAATCTGTTCTTCTGCCCCTGAACAGGCAGTTAACCCACTGTTGTAAGGCCGTCATTGAAAATAAGAATTTGTTCTGAACTGACTTGCCTAGTAAAATAAATGGTCAAGTCTTGCCATAGAATTTCAAGCCAATTTAAGTCAAAACTGTAACTAGACCACTCAGGAACATTCAATTTTGTCTTGGTAAGCAACTCACATATATATTTGACCTTGCGTTTCAGGTTATTGTCCTGCTGAAAGGTGAATTTGACTCCCTCCCAGTGTTTGTTGGAAATCAGACTGAACCAGGTTTTCCTCTAGGATTTTGCGGGTGCTTAGCTCTACTCCGTTCCTTTTTAACCCCCAAAAAACTCCCAAGTCCTTTCCAATGACAAGCATACCCATAACATGATGCAGATACCACCATGTTTCAAAATATGAAGAGTGGTACTCAATGATGTGTTGTGTTGAATTTGCCCCAAACATTGCACTTTGACATGATGGGGTACAAAATCAGGTACTGTACATTTTAGAGCCCCCCCCCCCCCCCCACACATTTCCTGCAATTCTACACACTTTGCCATGTGGCTGAGAGAAATGCTTACAGTATTAAAGTTATTTTCCTGCTATTCTACACATTTTGCTATGGGCTGAGAGAAAAATGTGCAGTTTTAAAGCTAATTTCCTTAAATTCTACACATTTTTCAATGCCAGTCTCCCTGACTATATATCTTTATTTAGGTGATTATTGGTTCTCAAAGTATAAGCTATAAATCCATCAGCTACATTTACTCTTCAAGGGAAATCTTTAGCATAAAAATGACTTTCCCGGACTCTTATCATTATAAAACATTCATAAAGTGGTTATAACTGCCATATCTCTTTTTTAATCTAGCAAATGTAACCTTGCCAATCATTCCATCACCGTCGGAGGGGGAAGATGATCTCGTTTGGCTGGAGGGGGGGTTGACGCGTCACAACTGCTGTGTGTTATAAAGAGCCCCGTCTAGATGAACCTGTCCTGTACCACAGTTATGGTTCTGTGTATGTTTGTGTGTATGCACGACGTTGTCTTTAACGGTAGCACACACACACACACTAGATTAAAGATATCTTTCGTCTGATTGGCTGTCTCTCTACAGAGGGAGCCGCTAGTCTTCTGCCCACCCACTGTTTATAGCTCTCCTCTGTCAGAAACTCAGAACTTCCTTCCTTCCAGTAAGAGTAGTCTATTCATCCAGAGCACCAGGACTCACCATGGCAGCTAATGATTACCGAGGCTACCTGAGGAACCACGCCGACATGGAGGGCGCTCAGTCCCGCTACCACCCGTCCCATGGCTCGGAACCCAAATATAGACCGTTTATATTCGTTACTCTGGCTGTTATGGGATTGCTGCAGATTGCATCGAGTGTGGCGATCTTGTTACACTTGACAGGTTATCTCCAAGAGGTAAGAAACACTTCCAAGACGCACAACGGGTGATAACATAACTATGCGACACACTTGCCAGTTGCGACATGTGCAGAGGTGCGCGTCAGCATTATATCTTGAACTTGCGGGTGGCTATATTAAATTCGACTTTAAACAATCAGCCTGACAATAGGGTAAACAATCTGCAAAAATTGTTGCACAGTTTTGAAATTGTAATTGACACATATTAAGTTTAAACTTAAGAGTGAATAGTGGGCTACATTAAACTGTTGGAATACCCAAACCTATAGGCTTTTGCTGTTTCAAGCGCACATGGTTGAATATCATTCAAGCTTGCAGGTTTGCGGATACAGTTTGGGCTCGCAACTTCTTGAGGAACTTGCGGCTGAAGTGCGCGAGCACTTTCCTTTTGAACAATCTCTGCTCTCGAAAGCCAGTGGTGGTAATTCTGTGAATTTGTCCCCAATAGTAAAACCAGCTGTCAGCACTCTGAAATAGCACATCTCTCTACTGATGAGATTGTCTGCACAGATTATAAGGAGTTAAATTATATCAGCAAGACAGTATTTTCCATGTCACAGACCTTATCAAAGCAATCTCCCGTTTTCACAAAGATAAATCTCAATAATGAGTGTTGCCAGATGGGGATAGTGTTGTCTAAATAAAGATGTCATTCAAGTAATCTTGTTTGTAAAATGCATCTGTTTTTACTGAAGCAGGAATGTTTACACTGTTATTAACCGTTTTCTTTCAGAAATTAGAATAAACAAATGTTTCTCAAAGTGTATGATGTAGTTGGGGTAGGTGGTTTTAGAAACCATCCAATAATCTCTACGGAAGATGTTTTCAAATTCAAACATGACATTATTGGCATGACATAATTACACATTGGTATTGCCAAAGTAACAAAACACAATAGGAATATTTAGCAGTTGTTCTATTTTAGCTCCAGGTCTTCTCCAGTCAAGCCAGTGAGCCCTCAGCACAGAGAGAGACAGAATAACATGTCAGTGATATTGATGTGCCTCCGTGCCAGTCAGGTAGCTATGTATAAGACAGCATTAACATTATTTCTGGGTTGTTATCATTGCTTTATGGTGGTTTTTAGAGTTGAATGATGGTCATGTTTCAACAAGCCAAACAACAAGAAAACATTTCAGTTCCATCATGATGCTCCATCAGTCTTCACACATAGGCCTAATGAAGCCCAGAATGGTGTGTGTGTGTGTGTGGAGAGAGCCTGCTGTAGAATGATGTCAATGTTGGTTGACCAATCTTTGGCATAAACACAGTGGTGTGTGTCGGGAGCTTGTTAACTCCTGGAGAAGAGCCCAAGTAGGAAAGAGAGAGAGAGGTGTTGGGTGAGAGAAAGGGAGGAGAGTGATGAGAATGATATATAGCTAGATAGAGAGAGAGAGAAGGAGAGGATAGAGAAAGAGAACAGGAGATGGGCAGAAAAAGAGAGGAAGAGAGATGGTACTAAAGCGTTATACATTTACATATCGGGATGTTATTTTTGACGATGTATCCTTTTGACAGTATCGCATTTTTATTTTTGTGCTGGTTGGCTGTACCTGCACAAAAACCAGTTTTTTTTGTTCATAGCTTGTTCTCCATCTTCTTTTAAAATAGGGAGCCAATTTGTTTTCACCAACTGTTATTTCCATGACTGAATTAAACTTGTTTTCTCATGGCTCTCTTGTCTCTCTGCAGCAGACAATATGTGAGCGATATGTTTGGAATATCGAATCGCAATAAAAACACAGTATTGAATCACAATACATTCACGCTTCGAACACACTGACAGTGTCATTGCATTTTGGTACACCAGAATGACATTAATTTCCAATGGAACGCTGTGTTTGCCTTGCAGCAATGAGTTGCAGAGGCAGTTGCAGTGCGTTCGGTGTGGTACATACATTGGACTTATCGAACGTATGCATCAAACTGTGTGCGCAGACTGCTTGACAGAAATGGTAGCAGAAGGATGAATGTTGAACTTTTGTTGCACACATATCCAGATGATGATGCATACTATTTTGCGCAATGAAGCTGTCGGTTGTTTGAAGCGTTAGAGTTGTAATACATATCCTATCGGCACCTAAGTATCGTGATAATATCATTATCGTGATGTCCCTGGTTCAGGTGGTAGAGCATGGTGCTTGCAACGCCAGGGTTGTGGGTTTGATTCCCACGGGGGACCAGTATGAAAAAGTATGAACATTTATGCACTCACTACTGTACTGTAAGTTGTTCTGGTTTAAGAGCTTTTGCTAAATTACTTAAATGTAAAATGTAAAAATGAGAGATGGCTATTAGAGTTGTATTTGGCACAAGGACCAGATGCACTGCTCCCCCTGTCTGAACATCTGTAGGAGTTACTGTATCTGATGGGGGAGCAGGAGGCAGCACAGCACCGTGCCTCAGGATCTGAGAGACCAGGATGTACAGGGCATCTGGTTCTAGATGGGGGTATAGGGATGGGAATTGGTATGGCTATGGGTATGGGGAATGGTTGAAGAGTCCTGGTGCAGACCTGAACAGAGAACTGGCACCTCTAACCTATGGATACACTACCTGCCAAGCAGTCACTAAAAGTCAGAGTAGGTCTTCCAGGTTTCAGTCAGTGAATTGTGACACGCTTGAGACTACCTGTCAACAAACTGTCTGTTTTACTCTGATAAATTAGGGGGATTGTTAGGTAATATGTGTCTTCCTAACGCCCGTGTTTCTGTTTCCAGGTCGATCTCTCCTCTGCAACGCAGCAGCCAATGGAGGTGAGTCGAACCCTGTCTGATCATAATAACCAACCCTCTCATTGGTCCACATTAGAGGGTTTTTACTGTAATGTTGTCCGGGACTTCCTGGTAAGGTACAATTAATAGGCTATGTTTGTCATTAAAGCTCAGAGATTGTTGGGTTACGATTTATTTTACAATCTTATTTCAGATGTTATTTTGTTACACTATTTGGTATGTAATCAAAAAGATAATTGCCATTTCGAAAGTAAATCAGATTACAGTATTTTATCAGATTGCAGTATCTACAGGATATAAATTCCGAAGCTGTTTTCTTTTTGGCTTCATTCACTGATTCTTTGACACGAAACAGCCTTGTCCTGTGTGGGAGTTAGCCTATGGCAATCCTATTTGGCCAAACCAGAATATCAATAGCCGGGGGAAACTACTGGGAAACCACCACGGTGTGTATGTTCAGCAAGTGAACAAGGGGTTACTATAACATATTACACCTGGTAAGCATTTCCTCCTCCTATAACTTGCACCCATGTGTGAACAGTATGATCAGCACGGGGTGTACAGTAGGTAAATGGTGAGACATTTATATTATAACCAAAAAAGGTTACCCATTCTCAAATTTGCGCTTAGTCTTGCTGTTCCCATGGTTCTGTTTTTGTGCCTACCACAGCAGATGTACACCCTAAGCCAAACCCAGCTTCAAACCCTAACCCCAGTGTGGTCAGGAGCCTGTAGAGAGGTCAAGCCATCCTCATAGTCCCTACCCACTGATCAGGGGTCAGACATGTTTCATCTCCCCAATAAAGCGAGGATTGGGGGGTGGGCCTAGAGTCAGATTTGCCTGTAGTTTACTGTATTGTACATAGGGCACCAATTAAATGATGTCATGGTTTGGCGGCGGTGATTGCTAAGTGTCCTGCATAACCTTCACTCATTAATGACAGTGGCATAACGTATGTATGTGTTCAGAGTAATCTTCGCTCATCAGTAACAGTGGCGTAGAACGGTGGTTGCGGCGGAATGCACCATTGTTGAGGTCTGACATGGGTTTTCTGTAAATCATTTTTGGAACATTCCATCATCTTGCTGGCACAGGTTCCCCCGGCAACAGCAGAATCTTTTCAGGAATTAAAACAACACAGAAAGAAAGGAATCCGCTCTGCTTTGCTTAGCTGTGTTTAGTTTCCCATAATGTATTTTGAATTTGCCCTTGTTGCCCCAGAGGAGTGCTTAGACAAACCACCCACTCTGCTCTGCTGTCTCTGCTTTGCCTTGGACTGAGGAGGCCTCTGTGTCATCAGGCTGACATCTCAGACTGGGATGGTTCCCATGTTGTAGTCTCAGCTCTGCTCCATCCTCCAGGCTGCAGAGTGAACCCTGCTCTAGGCTTTATGAGGTGTGAGGCTGAAAGGTCTATTTGGCTCCCTGTGTGTGATCATAGAGTCTGCCCTGGGATGTGTGCGTGTATGTGTGTGGGTGCGTGCGTTGTGTTAGTCTTCCCAGGGACCAGTGTTACTTCGCTGACAAATGAGTGGGTTTGTTAAAGAGCAGGTATTATTAAGAGCTGCCACGTCTCATGTTTGCCTTTGTTAAGTGCTCTTTGATCCAGACATATTTCACCTGTGGATTGGACCTGTGGATTGGACCAGGAGGGTCAGAGAGCACAGGGTACTCAGAGCTCAATGGGTTGGAACTGATGACCCATGGCTGTAGTCTATTGCACAGTGGACAGTGGACTGAACTGGGTGAAAGGTGATACAATAGAATAATACAGTGCATCACTGGAGTGGATAACTACAGTCCTGTAGTAAACAGTTACTACCCCAGCCTGAGCGTCTGCTCTGTAGCTCTCCAGCGAAAGTCATCTTCTCTTCCTGGTAAGGAGGCATGAGTTGGTCGAGTGTCTCACCACAAATCAAAGCTAAATGCCAAATTGTTGGGCCAGGGGGGAGTTAGTTCGTGATTTCTCCATAGCCTTGGCCAGACTTGTTTACCCTGTCTAATTCTAAACCACGTTTCTATAAACATGTTTACACAGCAAATTGTTTTTGGAAGAGAGACTGTACTGATCTTGGACTGAACATCACACAAGTCTGTCTGCTCCTGTTTTGTGAGTAAATATACAAGACTTAATATTAGTATTATGCAGGTGCACTAATGTTGCTGCAAACCACCGTGATGATCATTCCAGAGCAGTAGTCTTGTTTTATTTGAAATGTTCTGTGCCATTCCTATTCAGAGGTGTTGTGTGTCCATTTGTGGTTTTCAGGTCATTTAAGAACAATCTTCAGTGTTCAAGTCAACACTTCTCTTTTGTTTCTGGTATTTAATTGTATTTATTGGCTCAAGGTAGAGCGGAAATGAGATTTCAGGCACACCAGGGCTGATCATAATGTGGGACATTATAACTGAAATGATAAAACAAGTTGAAACATCTACTGTTCTGGAAGTAAGTATCTCTAGCAGACAGACAGTAGGTCTTCACACGGAACCTGTTCAGTGAGGCAGGCTGTTTACTTGCATAGAGACGGTGTTTTTCTCTATGTGCTGCGTCTTGTCTCCAGTCTGTGTACTGTAGCTCTGACTGGGGATACACATGTCATCGCACCACTCCAGGGGTGAATCTAATCAGATTTAGAAGTTGTGCCAGAACTGTGAAAGGAACATCCATCTGAAAGGTGACATTACCCAGCAGCCCTAGGGTCCCAGAACCAGACCACAATTTCTGGTGCTGCTCACAACTCAGAGCTCCGGGCTTAGAGGTTCACTAGGCAGAACTAATGGGAGAAGTGTGTGGGAAACACACACATGCACGCCTGTACACACACAGCTTAAGCTATAATTAAAATAGACAATGAAATAAGCATTGGTTGAAATATGTGGCGCTAGCAACTGCTTAGAAAGTATTATGATTGGGCTAACGATAAATCACTTCTAGATAGAGGTTTGCGGTCACTAGAGCCCTCATTCTCAGCTCGAACCTGACAGCCGGTCAGGCCTCAAATTCTGTGAATTGGTTCGGACTGGGCTGGGTGGGTTTTGGGCTTGCCGTGCTGTATTAAGAAAACAAAAAACTGTGTCTGAGTACCTTTTAGCCTACTACAGCTCTCTCTCAGCTGCAGACACTAGCGGTGCCAGGACTCCAATATTGGCTGAAATTTGTGGCCATGATTAAACTTATTTTTCTGATGATTTAAATATTTCAATTTAGCGATACGAATAGGCTGGAGTGCACTCAGGAGAATGATGATCCATGAGACCACGACAGGCAGCGCATCTCAGTATCAGGAGAAGCCCATGCATCTGTTAACGCCGATTCAGTGCCTTCAGAAAGTATTGACACACTTATTCCACATTTTGTGTTACAGCCTGAATTAAAAAAATGTATTAAACTGAGATTTTGTGTCACTGGCCTACACACAATACCCCATCATTTAAAAGTGGAATTATGTTTTTAGAAAAAAAATGAAATTTATTCAAAATGAAACACTAAAATGTCTTGCGTCAATAAGTATTCAACCCGTTTGTTATTGCAATACTAAATACGTTCAGGAGTAGAAATGTGCTTAAAAAGTCACTTAATAAGTTACATGTACTCACTCTGTGTGCAATAATAGTGTTAAACATTATTTTTTTATTGACTACCTCATCTCTGTAGCCCACAATACAATTAAGGCCAGGAGGGTTTTCCAATGACTCGCAAAGAAGGGCACCTATTGGTAGATGTGTAAAAAAAAACACAAAAAAAAGCAGACATTAAATATCTCTTTGAGCATTGGAAGTTATTAATTACACTTTGGATGGTGTATCAATACACCCAGTCACTACAAAGATACAGGCGTCCTTCCTAACTCAGTTGCCGGAGAGGAAGGAAACCGCTCAGGGATTTCACCATGGTGACTTTAAAATAGTTACATTGTTCTTCAAGATGTGTTTAAAACTATTTGGCCTTAATGGCCATGTACTCTTATAATCTCCACCCGTCACAGCCAGAAGAACACAGGGTGTTTAAATGTTTATTTTTGGCAGAACATCTTATTCGTTCATTGTTTCATTATTCAAGACTAACTTTGTTATTTTATTTCAAAATAAAATGCTTTATTTTATTGAAAGGCATGAATGACTTGTATGCTGTGTAATGACAAAAAGTAAATACATAATAATGTGTTATATTGAAGTAGGCTGTTACATTAAGGCAGATAAAACAGGATGTACTCTCATAGCTTGATTGTGGATAAATTATATAAGGCTACTACGTGAGTCAAGAGGAAAACAATACACTTGATTTAGGCTACATTATGGCATGCTATGTGTTTCTGATCAGTGCTAGTTGGGCAAATGAGCTAGCACCTCCAGATCAATTATTTAAAAATATTGTGGCGTTTACAGGTTTCCCAATCTTATGACTTTACTAGCTTAAATAACAAATGGACAGAGAGGGAAATATGGTTAATGCCAACAGGCATTTGAATGTTACACTGCACGGAGTAACGGGGAACTGCACAAAACAACAAAGCTAGCATGAACTAGCAAGCCACAAATCACAGTCCAGCGGGAGGTATCTCCCCAGAGAAATAATCACAAGAGAGAGAAAATGGGTCTCTCCCCACTATTTATATCCCCACAAACCAATGTGCAGCTCCCCCTTCTTCTATGACTATAACAAACCCATCAACAATGAACTTGACTGTTGCTGCCAGCCTGGGGCAGGGTCTGCCCACCCTACCTCCTGAGGGTTGCTAAAATACAGAAAGAGATTCAGTGGAAATAATCACATTGATTGATTATCAGACAAGTCACAGGCTTTTGGTCGGGAGTCGGACAGGGTACTACACGAGTGAAGAGCAAATTCCACTTGTTAAGCTACATAACATGCTATAATTTTTTTTGGGGGGGGGTCAGCTAATATATGAGCAAACAAAGAAATGTAGCTAACGTTAACATTTTCCCAGCCTAATTGTTATTGATTGATTAATCAAGATGAGTGTCTCAAAGCAGCGAGTTGGCGCTGTCCCAATCAAATCGGTGCTGAAATGTGTATTTGTAATTATTAAGGATCCCTATTAGCTGATGCCAAGGCACCAGCTACTCTTCCTGGGGTCCAACAACATTAAGGCAGTTATATATAATTTAAAACGTTACATGACGGGCCTCCCGGGTGGCGCAGTGGTTAACGCCCAGGCTCTGGGTTCACGCCCAGGCTCTGTCGTAACCGACCGGGAGGTCCGTGGGGCGACGCACAATTGGCCTAGCGTTGTCTGGATTTGGCCGGTAGGGAAATCCTTGTCTCATCGTGCACCAGCGACTCCTGTGGCGGGCCGGGCGCAGTGCGCGCTAACCAAGGTTGCCAGGTGCACGGTGTTTCCTCCGACACATTGGTGCAGCTGGCTTCCACGTTGGATGGCGCAGTGTTAAGAAGCAGTGCGGCTTGGTTGGGTTGTGTATCGGAGGACGCATGACTTTCAACCTTCGTCTCTCCCGAGCCCGTACGGGAGTTGTAGCGATGAGACAAGATAGTAGCTACTAAACAATTGGATACCAGGAAATTAGGGAGAAAAAGGGGTCAAATGAAATTTAAAAAAGACATTACATTTCATAACACTTTACCCAATACATTTAGTGTGTTCCGTCAGGCCACTGCTCCACTATCATATATTTACAATACAACATCCATGTGTACATGTGTGTAGAGTGCGTGTCTTATCATGTGTGTCTGTGCCTGTGGGTGTCTCTTCACAATTCCCGCTGCTCCATAAGTTGTATTTTTATCTACCCCCCCCCCCCCCCTGGGATTGTGAAGAGACCTTTGTTGTCATGACTTGTGGGGTGTGCATGGGTGTCTGAGCTGTGTGCTAGTAGTTTAAACAGACACCTCGGTGCATTCAGCATGTCAACACTTATTACAGAAACAAGTAGTGATGAAGTCAATCTCTTCCATTTTGAGCCATGAGATTTACATGCATATTATTAATTTTAGCTCTATGTGTGCATTTAAGGGCCAGCCGTGCTGCCCATTTCTGAGACAATTGTAATTTTCCGAAGTCCCTCTTTGTTGCACCTGACCACATGACCGAAGAGTAGTCCAGGTTCGATAGAACTAGGGCCTGTAAGACCTTCCTTGTTAAAAAGGAAGAGCAGCACTTTATTATGGACAGACTTCTCCCCATTTTAGCTACTATTGTATCAACATGTTTTGACCATGACAATTTACAATCCAGGTTTACTCCAAGCAGTTTAGTCACCTCAACTTGCTCAAGTTCTACATTATTTATTACAAGATTTAGTTGAGGTTTAGGGTTTAGTGAATGATTTGTCCCAA
Source organism: Oncorhynchus kisutch (assembly GCF_002021735.2). Classification (NCBI taxonomy): domain Eukaryota; kingdom Metazoa; phylum Chordata; class Actinopteri; order Salmoniformes; family Salmonidae; genus Oncorhynchus; species Oncorhynchus kisutch. The sequence goes on along the minus strand of NC_034199.2, from coordinate 29,204,121 downwards.
ATACAATGCTTTTAGTTTTTGAACTTATTCCTTGCCACCCATATCGGAAACTAACTGCAGCTCTTTATTGTAGTGTTGCAGTGATTTCACTTTCTGTAGTAGCTGATGTGTATAGTGTTGAGTTATCCGCAAACACAGACACACTGGCTTTACTCAGGCCAGTGGCATGTCATTAGTAAAGATTCAAAAAAGTAAGGGGCCTAGACAGCTGCCCTCGGGAATTCCTGAATCTACCTGTATTATGTTAGAGAGGCTTCCATTACTCTCTGTGTTCTGTTAGACAGGTAACTCTATCCACAATATAGCAGGGGGTGTAAAGCCATAACACAAGTCTTTCCATCTGCAGCCTATCATCAATAATATCAATAGCCACACTGAAGTCTAACAAAACAGCTCCCACAATATTTTTATCATACATTTCTCTCAGCCAATCATCAGTCATTTGTGTAAGTGCCATGGTTGTTGAATGTCCTTTCCTATAAGTGTGTTGAAAGTCTGTTGTCAATTAGTTTACAGTAAAATAGCATTGGTCAAACACAATTTTTTCCAAAAGTTTACTAAGGGTTGGTAACAGGCTGATTGGTTGGCTATTTGAGCCAGTAAAGGGAGCTTTACTATTCTTGGGTAGTGGAAATACTTTTGCTTCCCTCCAGGCCTGAGGGAACACGCTTTCTAGTAGGCTTAGATTGAAGATATGGCAATAATAGTGGCAATAATGATCATCTAGGTCAGGATTTCCCAAACTCTATTTCTTTTAAATTAGTATAGGCTAATTGTTGGATATGACTTTGGGAGTTTCAGTATGAGCAAGAATTTGATACATTCATTCAATTGCATTAGCCTACTTTATTCCAATATTTTCATCATTCAGTTCATTAAGGTGAGTTATCCTCTCAAAATGTTGGATTATTGTGTGCTTATTGACATTTACTGCATTGATTGATAGGACTAGGAAAATAAGCATTTTACTGCACCTGCCATAACACCCGCTAAACTTTGTACCCGACCAATACAATTGTATTTTATTGATGGCTGTTTTCTCATCTCCTCACTCCGCTGCCGCCCTTTCACAGTTCCACTCTGCTCTGACATGCATTGTAGCGTCCCGTTGATGACCCTTTCTATTTCCGCAGGAAGTGCAGATGGAACCCATCATGTTCGACGCCCTGAAGGACCCGAGGAAAGGCAGACAACGCTGCAAGAACCAGGGGAGGGAGGGGCTTCCATCAGCTCATCTACCAATCAGAGCAACTATAGACTATGTGAAGAGTAAGTCCATAGCAACAGTAAGCCACAGCTTACAGCTAGAACTAGCCTACTGCAACCAATACTAGTATACAGTACAATGGTGAAAATATAATTCTGACAACCTCTATCTGTTTGACAGATTTGACTAATAACATAATCATTGTTTTGACTGACTTGTTGATTGACTGATTGTATTACTGATTAGTTGATCAACTGACTGATTGATTCATTAATTTATTGATTGGCTGTTGTATTTGTATTGTTCCAGAAGGGGAGCTGAGAGCAGCTATGATCCATTGGGATGAGGCGCAGGGCCACCTGAAGAAGATGCGTTACCATGACGGACGTCTTCTGGTGGATGAGCCAGGCCTGTACTCCGTCTACGCCAAGACCTGTTTCCGCTACTACGACCTGGGACCGGACACAGAGCCTGGCGATGCTACGCCCCAGGCCGTGGACGTGAACAACGCCCAGCTCATCCAGTACATCTCCCACGAGAAACACACGTCCCTGCCCAGCAAGTCTGTGGTGCTGATGAAGACAGGCAGCACCATGCGCTGGAATAACTCCCAGTATAACATGTACTGTGCCCAGCAGGGCAGGGGGGTGATGCTACAGCAAGGGGACGGACTGTTTGTTAATGTGTCCAATGCCTGGATGCTGGATCCTGAACCAGAGGGGACGTACTTTGGGGCGATCAAGATAGGGAACTGAAACCGCGTACAGAGGAGGAGGAGGATGTGCTACTGAACGTTCTATAGACGTAACTGCCAAAGAACCACTGAGAGAGAGACAGAGCACTTGTTGTATGTAACATTACTGAATTTGTATTTGATTTGTTTGAGTTTTTTATTGAAAGGAATGGGCTATGTTGCTCTTCACCAGATAGAGAATTAGGATATGCAGTCATTTAAGTGAGGTGATATGGATACCTCCGTTCACTCACTAGGCCTCAACAAAACCCATATGCCGTTCACACATAGACTTAACCTGTTCCTTATGGTTCAAAACTGCACAGGATGCTTTTTAGTTCAACATTTTATAAAGTTGATAGTTATCAACCATTTTATATTGTTGATATTTCCCATTCCAGGGAGCACTTTTGAAAAATGTTGTTACGATGTGTTTTTAAAGTATAGCAGTGTGGATCCTATCTTCTGTTTATCAGCCGACACAAAGTCATTCCTCATCGCTAGTCTGGCCCCTCATAGTTTACAAAACATTGTCATCGTCCTGAGCAAAAGCACAGCTGGGGTATTTATAACTGAGGAGAGTTTCCACCAGTGAACACTTTGGTACATTCTTAGAAAAAAGGGTTCCAAAAGGGTTCTTCGTCTGTCCCCATAGGAGACCACTTTTTGGTTCCAAGTGGAACATGGAACTCAAAAGGGTTCTACCTGAAATCAACAGGGTTCTACCTTGAATCAAAAGGGGTTCTTCAAAGGATTCTCCAATGGGGACAGCCGAAGAACCCTTTTAGGTTTTAGATAAATTGAAAAAATCTGAAAAAATCTTCTCCCCAATTTTGTGATATCCAATTGGTAGTTACGATCTTTTCTCATCGCTGCAACTCCCCAATGGGCTCGGAAGAGGTAAAGAGCGAGTCATACGTCCTCTGAAACATGACCCGTCAAGCCATGCTTTTGCTTAACACCTGCTCGCTTAACCCAGAAGCCAGCTGCACCAATGTGTTGGGGGAAACACTGTTCAACTGACGACTGAAGTCAGCTTGCAGGCGCCCAACCTGCCACAAGGAGTCGCTAGAGCGAAATGAGCGATGGAAAGCCCCCCGGCCAAACCCTCCCCTAACCTTGACGATGCTGGGCTAATTGTCCGTTGCCCTATGGGACTCCCGGGCATGGCCGGCTGTGACACAGCCTGGAATCGAACTCCAGGCTGTAGTGATGCCTCAGCACTGCGATGCAGTGCCTTAGACCACAGCAGAGTGTACCATAAGTATAGTGTAGCCATTAGACAATGATGCTCCTCTGTCTCTCTTGGGTGAGGAGGAACTCAAGTTTAGAGGGTGAGGAGGTTATTCAGTAGTTAACACAGTATTACTGTCCATTCAGGCCCAAGCAACATTTAATATTACATAGACATTATTTAAAGGAATAACAACAGCTGTGTAAGAACAATGATAAATACTGTATCAATCACTATTGATTTTTGTTTTCCAAGGAAATACAGAAAAGTGAGTATAGAAGTACTCCATAACTGCATGTACTTAGTTTAACCAGGAGAGACCTGCTGCAATCATCCCATTAACTGAGGGGAACATGGTTGTGGTTTGGGTCAAAAGTCTTTTTTCTTATTTTGATTTGTTTTCCCCCAAATTACACAGTATTGAACTATTTTGTCCAGTTTTTGGTGGTTTCTACAAGTAATGATTATCAAAACGCATAAACAACTTATGTGAAGATGCATACTGAAGATAGCTGGCCTGTCTTACCGTAGGGGAGGAGAGCAGAGATTCCTGTCTTTATGAAACTAACGGATCCAAATTGACTTTGGTCCACCTTTTAACTTATAGTTCCTTTTTTCATTTGACTCTTTTGAGGTAAATGAGAATATGCACTAAATGTATTTATTTATTAGCTATAACAATGCAGATTGGGACCATTGCTTAAATGACCTGTCTGCTGTAAAATCTTGTGTATTTGATGTCTGTATTACAGTAGGAAGTACTTTGTTTATTAGTAGATGCGCTTTTATTGTCCAAACACAGGGGCTCAATGTTAAATTCTGTATTGGTATTTTTTTATTACGACAATTCTGTGTGCACTTGCCTAGCCGAAGCAGAATATACTGTCCATCATAAGACCGTAGCAAACTTAAGTTTAAAAATCTTGTACATTCTTTTTTTTATTTGATGTTTATTTATGTCAATTTAACTAATAAAATCATTACTTTTATATATAGGTTTGACGTTTGTTAAACATTATTTTATCATGAATGCAAAACGCATACTATGAATTGTGGATAATGTGTTTCATCATCCTTTACAGACTTGAACAGAAAGTTTTTAAAATGAGTTAACCAAAGCTCCAGCACCAGCACCACGTCTTTACCCTACAGCTATTGTCATATGGTCTAACCCCCATCTTTACCCTACAGCTATTGTCATATGGTCTAACCCCCATCTTCACCCTACAGCTATTGTCATATGGTCTAACCCCCATCTTTACCCTACAGCTATTGTCATATGGTCTAACCCCCATCTTTACCCTACAGCTATTGTCATATGGTCTAACCCCCATCTTCACCCTACAGCTATTGTCATATGGTCTAACCCCCATCTTTACCCTACAGCTATTGTCATATGGTCTAACCCCCATCTTCACCCTACAGCTATTGTCATATGGTCTAACCCCCATCTTCACCCTACAGCTATTGTCATATGGTCTAACCCCCATCTTTACCCTACAGCTATTGTCATATGGTCTAACCCTCATCTTCACCCTACAGCTATTGTCATATGGTCTAACCCTCATCTTCACCCTACAGCTATTGTCATATGGTCTAACCCCCATCTTCACCCTACAGCTATTGTCATATGGTCTAACCCCCATCTTCACCCTACAGCTATTGTCATATGGTCTAACCCTCATCTTCACCCTACAGCTATTGTCATATGGTCTAACCCTCATCTTCACCCTACAGCTATTGTCATATGGTCTAACCCTCATCTTCACCGTACAGCTATTGTCATATGGTCTAACCCTCATCTTCACCCTACAGCTATTGTCATATGGTCTAACCCTCATCTTCACCCTACAGCTATTGTCATATGGTTAGCGCTGAGCAGTTTACCGAAATGCCGTTTTTTTTCAGTTTTAATCAGATAATTGACTGTCTCTGTTCAAATATTGCAATTCCATTTTGTTCTGTTTTTTTTTCTGTGAGCTCTATTGACCAGGCACATTTAGCTGCAGATTCTCTAGAGATAAATCAGATCATGCCCGAGCTGTGCGGTGTAGTAGGGATTAGTAGTAGGTAGGGCTGGGCGATATGGCAAATAAATTATCACCATATCTATATATTTTTTTCATTCGATAATGATAATTATCACAATATTAATCAAATAATGTTTAAAAGGTGCATATCTGCTTCAGACTCAATAATGCCTAATGCCTGAACATACCACTAGGCAGACAGCCTAGTGGTTAGAGCGTTGGGCCAGTAACCAGCAGGTAGCCTAGTGGTTAGAGCTTTGGGCCAGTAACCAGCAGGTAGCTTAGTGGTTAGAGCGTTGGGCCAGTAACCAGCAGGTAGCCTAGTGGTCAGAGCATTGGGCCAGTAACCAGCAGGTAGCCTAGTGGTCAGAGCATTGGGCCAGTAACCAGCAGGTAGCCTAGTGGTTAGAGCGTTGGGCCAGTAACTGAAAGGTTGCTAGATCAAATCTCTAAGCTGACAAGGTAAAAATCTGTCGTTCTGCCCCTGAACAAGGCACTTAACCCACTGTTCCCTGATAGGCTGTCATTGTAAATAAGAAGTAGTTCTTAACTGACTTTCCTAGTTAAAGAAAGGTTCCATTTTTTTTATTATGTGAGCTACACATAAAATTATACTTTAAGGAAAAGTGTTCCATGTTTGCGGCCAGGGAGCACGTACCTGGGGTCAATTAAATTGATAAGCCTCTTGAAACCTTCCTTTTCGACTGTGCTAATTGGTAGCATGTCCTTAGCAATGCAATGCATAATAGCATTTGTGATGTCTGTCTTTTCGATGTTTGCTTGAAGGGAATAAACGCTGTCAGTGTTGACTGCTTCAGGCAAACGTCCCTAGATTGTCTGGTGCTTGAGGGGCGTTTATCAATACCGTGGCGCAAACTCAAACTTCATGCATGTTCCAAAGAGTGATTTTGCTTCAGATGTTGAAAAAGGTTTGTCGTATTACCAGACTTCGTAGTCACCTTTCTACGGCACAATTTGCACCGAACATTGCTCTGCTCTTTGTCGGACATCAAAAAGCCAAACCACTTCCAAATTACTGAAACAGTTTAACCCTTTTTATCAATACTTTCTTTGTTGGAAGCTGCTCCTTCTCCATGGCTATCACTACCACTGTTTTCACCTACATCACTACCACTGTTTTCATCTACATCACTACCACTGTTTTCACCTACATCACTACCACTGTTTTCATCTACATCACTACCACTGTTTTCATCTACATCACTACCACTGTTTTCACCTACATCACTACCACTGTTTTCGCCTACATCACTACCACTGTTTTCACCTAAATCACTACCACTGTTTTCGCCTACATCACTGCCACTGTTTTCTCCTACATCACTACCACTGTTTTCACCTACATCACTGCCACTGTTTTCACCTACATCACTGCCACTGTTTTCACCTACATCACTACCACTGTTTTCACCTACATCACTACCACTGTTTTCGCCTACATCACTACCACTGTTTTCACCTACATCACTACCACTGTTTTCGCCTACATCACTGCCACTGTTTTCTCCTACATCACTACCACTGTTTTCACTTACATCACTACCACTGTTTTCGCCTACATCACTACCACTGTTTTCACCTACATCACTACCACTGTTTTCACCTACATCACTACCACTGTTTTCGCCTACATCACTACCACTGTTTTCGCCTACATCACTCATTTTTCGTGGTTGATAGTGGCGACTCCATCACTCAAGGTGCTAAGTGGTTTTACGTGAGCGTATACCTCTCCACGTGCATATTGTCACTTCTCCGCACGTTCCTGCTGGGTCACAGAGTTGAAATGGACTGCTGTACCTAATTACTCAATATCGACATTATTGAAAATCAATCTAAAAGGTTTTTATATCGTTATTGAGGGAAGTAATTACCTCGTTAATTATTGATAATGATTTATCGCCCAGCTCTACTAGTAGGGAGTTTCCAACAGGCCAATGTTCTACATAGTTTATCGTAAGAAACATGACAATGAAATTACCATAATCCATTGCACAGCTTTTTATATATTTTTTTAACCTTTATTTAACTAGGCATGTCAGCTAAGAACACATTGTTATTTACAATGACGGCCTAACCCTAAAGACACTGGGCTAATTGTGCACCACCCTATGGGATTCCCAATCACGGCCGGTTATGATACAGCCTGGAATCAAACCAGGGTCTGTAGTGACACCTCTAGCACTGAGACACAGTGCCTTAGACTGCTGCGCCACTCTGGTCTATGGTTCATTTACACCTGATACGTAAGAGACAGAAGAATGTGCGACCAAGAGGGAGTACATAGAGAGCTGTTGCTTCGCAAGGTATTCAGCAGTCATAAGTATGCCTTATTTACATTGAAGAACTACTAAAAAAGTGATTTAGTCATACAGCAGCTCTATCGAGATCAGATAATTTTTGTATTTAACTAGGCAAGTCAGTTAAGAATAAACTCTTATTTACAGTAACAGCCTACCCCAGACAATGCTGGGCAAATTGTGCACCACACTATGGGATTTCTAAACACAGCTGTGATGCAGCCTGGATTTGAACCAGCTGTGCCACTCAGGAGCTCTGATGACTTGGAGTCGTCTTGACCCTACAGTTATTGTCATATGGTGTAACCCTCGTCTTTACCCTACAGCTATTCAAATCAAATTTATTTATATAGCCCTTCGTACATCAGCTGATATCTCAAAGTGCTGTACAGAAACCCAGCCTAAAACCCCAAACAGCAAGCAATGCAGGTGTAGAAGCACGGTGGCTAGGAAAAACTCCCTAGAAAGGCCAAAACCTAGGAAGAAACCTAGAGAGGAACCAGGCTATGTGGGGTGGCCAGTCCTCTTCTGGCTGTGCCGGGTGGAGATTATAACAGAACATGGCCAAGATGTTCAAATGTTCATAAATGACCAGGATGGTCGTATAATAATAAGGCCAAACAGTTGAAACTGGAGCAGAAGCATGGTCAGATGGACTGGGGACAGCAAGGAGTCATCATGTCAGGTAGTCCTGGGGCATGGTCCTAGGGCTCAGGTCCTCCGAGAGAGAGAAAAAAAGAAAGAATTAGAGAGAGCATATGTGGGGTGGCCAGTCCTCTTCTGGCTGTGCCGGGGGTAGATTATAACAGAACATGGCAAAGATGTTCAAATGTTCATAAATGACCAGCATGTTCGAATAATAAGAAGGCAGAACAGTTGAAACTGGAGCAGCAGCACGGCCAGGTGGACTGGGGACAGCAAGGAGTCATCATGTCAGGTAATCCTGGGGCATGGTCCTAGGGCTCAGGTCCTCCGAGAGAGAGAAAGAACGAGAGAAGGAGAGAATTAGAGAACGCACACTTAGATTCACACAGGACACCGAATAGGACAGGAGAAGTACTCCATATATAACAAACTGACCCTAGCCCCCCGACACATAAACTACTGCAGCATAAATACTGGAGGCTGAGACAGGAGGGGTCAGGAGACACTGTGGACCCATCCGAGGACACCCCCGGACAGGGCCAAACAGGAAGGATATAACCCCACCCACTTTGCCAAAGCACAGCCCCCACACCACTAGAGGGATATCTTCAACCACCAACTTACCATCCTGAGACAGGGCCGAGTATAGCCGACAAAGATCTCCGCCATGGCACAACCCAAGGGGGGGCGCCAACCCAGACAGGATGACCACATCAGTGAATCAACCCACTCAGGTGACGCACCCCTTCCAGGGACGGCATGAGAGAGCCCCACTAAGCCAGTGACTCAGCCCCTGTAATAGGGTTAGAGGCAGAGAATCCCAGTGGAAAGAGGGGAACCGGCCAGGCAGAGACAGCAAGGGCGGTTCGTTGCTCCAGAGCCTTTCCGTTCACCTTCCCACTCCTGGGCCAGACTACACTCAATCATATGACCCACTGAAGAGATGAGTCTTCAGTAAAGACTTAAAGGTTGAGACCGAGTTTGTGTCTCTGACATGGGTAGGCAGAAAGCCCTGCCTCCAGCTGTTTGCTTAGAAATTCTAGGGACAATTAGGAGGCCTGCGTCTTGTGACCGTAGCGTACGTGTAGGTATGTACGGCAGGACCAAATCAGAGAGATAGGTAGGAGCAAGCCCATGTAATGCTTTGTAGGTTAGCAGTAAAACCTTGAAATCAGCCCTTGCTTTGACAGGAAGCCAGTGTAGAGAGGCTCGCACTAGAGTAATATGATCAAATTTTTTGGTTCTAGTCAGGAGTCTAGCAGCCGTATTTAGCACCAACTGAAGTTTATTTAGTGCTTTATCCGGGTAGCCGGAAAGTAGAGCATTGCAGTAGTCTAACCTAGAAGTGACAAAAGCATGGATTAATTTTTCTGCGTCATTTTTGGACAGAAAGTTTCTGATTTTTGCCATTTTTGTAGATGGAAAAAAGCTGTCCTTGAAATGGTCTTGATATGTTCTTCAAAAGAGAGATCAGGGTCCAGAGTAACGCCGAGGTCCTTCACAGTTTTATTTGAGACGACTGTACAACCATTAAGATTAATTGTCAGATTCAACAGAAGATCTCTTTGTTTCTTGGGACCTAGAACAAGCATCTCTGTTTTGTCCGAGTTTAAAAGTAGAATGTTTGCAGCCATCCACTTCCTTATGTCTGAAACACATGCTTCTAGCAAGGGCAATTTTGGGGCTTCACCATGTTTCATTGAAATGTACAGCTGTGTGTCATCCGCATAGCAGTGAAAGTTAACATTATGTTTTCGAATAACATCCCCAAGAGGTAAAATATATAGTGAAAACAATAGTGGTCCTAAAAAGCTATTGTCATATGGTGTAACCCTCATCTTTAGCCTACAGCTATTGTCATATGGTGTAACACTCATCTTTACCCTACAGCTATTGTCATATGGTCTTACCCCAGTCTTCACCCTACAGCAATTGTCATATAGTCTAACCCCCGTCTTCACCCTACAGCTATTGTTATATGGTCTAACCCCCGTCTTCACCCTACAGCTATTGTCATATGGTCTAACCCCCGTCTTCACCCTACAGCTATTGTTATATGGTCTAACCCCCATCTTCACCCTACAGCATGTGTCGGCAACTGGTGGTCCAGGGTCCAGAACCGTTCTGCAAGTGATTTTTTTGGGAGACCCAAAGTTTTTAGTCAAAAATAGACTGTAAAATCCGCAGGAATTCACCTTAAAATGTGTTTAATTTAGGATATATGTTCCCAAGTATTCCCAGAAATAAATAAATAAAAGACATTGTATTTGAAAAGAAACACGATCACATATTACGTGATCATATTACGTAATCATATTACGTGATCATATTATGTGGTCATGTTTCTTTTCAAATACAATATATTTTTGGTCATTTTGCAGTGTACAAATTATTATTATTATTTTCCGCCCCCTGACCATTTGCTCCGACACAAATTGGCCAACGGCTAAATCTAGTTGCCTATCCCTGCCCTATAGCTATTGTCATATGGTGTAACCCACTCTCCCAATAACTCTGTGCAGATATCTGAACCACAGGGGACCTGGGGAGTAAATAGTACCAGACTGGAGGCAATGAAAAATAATGACATTCATTATGTTTATTACATGGGTGTGTTTGCGAAAAGTGTGTGTATGGGATAAATATGTGATGTGTGTATAGGAAATGTGGATGGTTGTAGTGTGTTCCTGGAGTATGTGACCAGAACACAGTGAAGCTGGTTCTCCGCTCTGAGAGATGTTTAAAACCCCCTAAGGTTGATGTCCGCACCCCCGAGGAAGTCTAATTAGCATAATACAAAAATCCCCATAAAAACCTGCCAGTTTAAGCTAGGGATATATATTTCTTTGTTGCATGGGCTGCGTCTCAATTTACCGCATCCATCTATGTAGCACTTCCGTATCTTTGGTGAAAGGTGACAGAGCTATAGTGGTGTTTGTCAGACCATGAGACATCCCGAAAAAACTGTCTTCTCACAAAATTGTCTGTAGTGTCCAAAATTGTCTGTAGTGGTTATTATGAAAATACTCTCACGAACACGATGGTGTTCTCCGTTTTGCTCTACGACCCACACAAGCGTCTTGGGACTTGTCTGAAGTTGGTACAGCCATTCTGCCAACTTCTGTCTGTAGCGTCCGAACAGTTTGGGCTACACACTAATATGACCCCTCTGTGGAAAGGTGAAACTCTCAAACATGTTTTGCTCTAGGGTGCCCACAGGCCTCACAAGACTCATCTGAAGGTCACCTGGTACCAGTTGTAAAAATGAATGGAAGTTTATGGAAACAGTTTAGTGCCAAAAATAAGCGGTTAAATACATGTGAAAAAAATAATCCTGATCTTTCTTATATCGCTCAGAAATTCGTAGGACAGACACTTCAGAACGAACTTCTTTTAGATTTTTTTGGGGGGGACTATCTGTTGTTCCATGTAGTGAATATGTTATCCAATGTGTTTGTATGGGCTAATAGCACTAAGATCAAATAAAATGTTTCATTAAATCATTGTTTTGTGTTTGTTTTTGATACTTCAAGTGGTCTTAAAATTCTACATAAAATATCAAAATGATCCTTGGAATGACCTTCTTAAAACAATTCCATATAGCTTAGTAGAATCCCCTTCCCCCCGGCTGAGACAGGGTTTAGACTGTCTAGTGCCAAAAGAAATGGGTTAAAGACACTGGAAAAAAACAACCTATAATAATGTTTCCTGATCTTCCTTAAATCTGTCAGATATAGGTCATACACTTCAGAACAAACTTCATTTAGATTTTCTAGGGTACTATCTGTTGTTCCATGTAGTGAATCTGTTATTCAATGCATACATTTTGTATGGGCTGATAGCAGTGAGGCCCAAAATATCTTTTTCATGTTTTGTTTTTTTCTACTACAATTTCAATTTTCTACTAAATTCTAAATCAAATATAAAAATGAGCCTTGCTATGAACCCCCCCTCCTCAGAGGAGGAGAGCACAGCAGCACCCTGGATAGACCTCCTATCCCTTGGATTTCACAAGCATATGGTCTGGAGATAGTTCTCCATCCTTCACACGTCCATTTGGAGGGCCCTCAGATGGCTTGCAGCACGTTTCTCAACAATGCTCTCACTGGGTTGGAGATGGAGTGATTTGTCATGGAAAATGTGACTGAGGTGCATATGGAGTTGATCAGGTTGAATTTCAACATTTCTCTCAGAGAGAGATCTGAGTTCTAGGATTACGTTTACTGCTCCAAAATGGTCCCATACTGTTCTTATTTTGATCTGTCTGATAACAATTGCACATTTTTAAGAGAGGTTGGTTCCTAAACATGAGATGTATTGCAGTCAGAAAAGGTTCTTAGGCACAATTAGTCTGTTATTCAGAAATGTTCGAACCCTTTTAGAACAATGCTTACAATGTTTCGCAATATTTGGCAGCTATTGTACATTCAGCCCTCTGCACACTTTAAATATGCATTTCACAACGGTATTCCATTTGAAGTATGCAGGATAGACTTCCGCAGTGACTCGTTCTCTTCTGAAGTCACTTCATTTCACAATGCCTGGCGCTGACAAAAAAACATTCAAATGTGTTGTGTCAGTAAACATTTAGCCAGGCTTGCCCAGGGGAACGTGTACACACACACACACACACACACTAGCCAATTCTTTTAGCTGCTTTCTCACTGATTCAGGGAGTAAAGGGAGTCTTATAAAGACAATATAACAATATAACAGCCACACACACACACACACACAGATAGTCATAGTCCCCGCTGTACATAAAAAAGCCACATTTGGCAAAGCAGAGGAATTTATCAGCTCACTTTATTGTTCACATATGTAAAAACACAAAGTGCTATAGCAATGAAGTATAATTGGCAAAACAAGGCATGACAATGTTAATATGGAATTGAACCTACACTACAGGACACTACAGGACATAAAACCTTTTACAGTTCCTCAAAAGACCCATTACTGCTGACTGGTATTTTCTCTATGTCTCCAGTGTGAGGAAGTTGACTGTTACATGACTATCTACTAAATACAGTCCAAAGACATATTGAACTTGACTCATGACTCTTTCAGGCCACAGACATGATTTCAGTGTCTTGTCTATTGATGATAATAATGTCTCAGCTGAGGGGTGGAGTAGGATTAAAACACCCAGTGGTGTTTGGTTCTACGGGGTTGTTTTCCTTAGTAAATTTCAGAGGCATTGATACAGCTTCTTATACCATTAGTGAACCATGGGCGCTTGACTTTATGAGGTTCTGTGGTTTTGGGGGAAATAACTGCGAGGTCCGATTTACGAAGCAGCTGGGTGCTTTGTTATTCACGGTCAGGTTGCTTAGCAGTTCGCATGCTCACACAGACACACTCCATTCAGCACTGAGTCAGCGTGGCCATCTATTTTCATAAGCTATATACTCTCGCCCTTCTCCTTTACTCCAGTAGAGCCCAGACATAGTCGGCTGTTTGAAGCTGACGTTTTTACCACTGGGACAATACTAAAATTAGTACCATTAAAACAATAACAGTGGGAGATTTACAGGACGTTGTGTAGACGTTTGGGCGTGAGAATATGAGAGGACTATTGAGGGCCCTTGTCAGAGCCCGGGTGAGTTGATAACGTCTCAGTGTGTGTATCTCTTAGGACCATGGATCTCCAGTTGGATAACTCCTTACTGGCAGACTCCCTAGATGCCTATTGAATTGTCCCTATGGGATTAATAAAGTCGTATTGAATTGAAGTTACTCATTACATGGCCAGACTAGAACAGACAAATGGGTCAATATCAGAGCTAATCCAGTTTTTGTATTTATTATAGGGCCCCATTAGCTGCTGCCATGGCTCCCTGGGGTCCAACAACATTAAAAAAAAAAAACATTACAATACATTCACGAAAGATTTCACAACATATTAAGTGTGTGCCCTCAGTCCCTTACTCTACTACCACATGTCCACAACACAAAATCCATGTGTACGTGTGTGTATAGTACGTTTGTTATCGTGTGTTTGTATGCATGTGTCTGTGCCTATGCTTGTGTCGCTTCACAGTCCCCGCTGGTCCATAAGGTTTTTATCTGTTTTTTTAAATCAAATTTTACTGATTGCTGGAGTTAATTGATGTGGAATAGAGTTCCATGTAGTCATGTCTCTATGTAGTACTGTGCACCTCCCATAGTCTGTTCTGGACTTGGGACTGTGAAGAGACCTCTGATGACATGTCTTGTGGGGTAAATCAGTACAAGATATGGAAAAGGGGTATATGATGTGTGTGTCCTTAGTACCTGGGTATAGCATGAGCCTGTGTGGCTATAAGTCAGCCTGGTAAGATGGTGACATGCATCTGTCCTCATCATCTCTGTTCCTGTCAGTAGCATTAGTTATGGTACCACACTGCTAAGCATCAGGACTATATGGCATGTCTCCATAACAATCTATTTAGCTTGGATTGAAGTGGTTACTCTTTGTCTTGTTTACATTTATCACCAAACATTGGTTTGGGTTTGATACACACCCTAGATATTTGCTTATTTGTTTCAATTCCATTTTAATTGAACAAATTCCAAACAAATCCCTTGTGTTACAGTTTTGGATCATTTGCCAGCCCACTGACACGAACATGCAACTGGAAACTATACCCAGAGGTTGAGGGAATGTTAATAATGTCAAAACAGAAAAGCTTGTGGTACACACACACACACACACACACACACACAGCGAGATAGAGGGAATTCCCTGTTGACTCACACACAAACATATAGCGTTAATCTCACTGTAATCCTTGTATCAAGTGAGTTTCACTCAGATTAGGTTATTCCTGTATTAAATAGCAACGGATGACTAAGTCAATTACTCAGTCAGACAGTCATCATCCTCTCAACCTAGGTCTGTGATCTCAGCGTTGTGTGGATGGTAGGATGGAGGCCGTAAAAGGTTGAGTGTGTGTGATGGTGGGTCCAGATTAAATGGGGATGTACTTCCTTTTACTCTCAAACAGCTCAATGGTCATCTGACAAATGATGAGAGGAACCCTTCCAGTAGATAGTGTGTTGGTGTAAACTCCTGAGGGTGTGATGCTGCTATGGTCTTCAGGATGCATTTACAGCAGTTACCCATAAAATCCTGCTCTGTCTCAAACTCTAACTCTTATCTCAGGGGAGGCTTGTAATTTCAAACAGCAACACACTTACATTCCAGGAAACACATTAGCGCTTTGTTCTGGGAGGTAACAAATATCCTTTATATTCAGATCCTTCATTCACTTACTGAGATAAATCACACGGAGGGCAACACAAGTGTCAGGGTGTGATCTGAGTGGAAATTCTATGTTGGATGTCTTGTTTGTCTATTTCTATGTCTGGCCTGATATGGTTCTCAATCAGAGGCAGGTGTTAGTCATTGTCTCTGATTGGGAACCATATTTAGGTAGCCTGGGTTTCACTGTGTGTTGGTGGGTGATTGTTCCTGTCTCTGTGTTTTGCACCAGATAGGGCTGTTTTTGGGTTTCCAGGTTTATTGTTTTGTAGTGTTCGTGTTTATCTTTTTGTTACTAAACATGAATCAAAGAAACCACTCTGCATTTTGGTCCGCTTCTCCTTCAGATGAAGAAAACCGTTACAACAAGTTTAGCAATAAACACCTGTTTCATTTCCTACAACTATTCCAACTGCTATCTCCATGCACAGTGCAGTGATCTTTTTACATAATGATGGTGATGGGATGCTAATGATGATGATAATGATGGTTGTAGTGGTAATAATGATGATATGAATAATGTCGACATATGGCTTGTCCACTATGTATGCGAGTATGACTCAGTCCGCGTTGTGTGGAGAGATAAGAAATTAAATAATAAAAATAATTACTTTTGAATACTTCAAAATGAGACAAATCTGAGACACATTTTTGCCAGTTGAAGTTGGAAGTTTACATACACTTAGGTTGGAGTCATTAAAACTTGTTTTTCAACCACTCCACAAATTTCTTGTTCACAAACTATAGATTTGGCAAGTCGGTTAGGACATCTACTTTGTGCATGACACAAGTAATTTTTCTGAACAATTGTTTACAGACAGATTATTTCACTGTATCACAATTCCAGAGGGTCAGAAATGTATATACACTAAGTTGACTGTGCCTTTAAACAGCTTGGGAAATTACAGAAAATGATGTCATGGCTTTGGAAGCTTCTGATAGGCTAATTGACATAATTTGAGTCAAATGGAGGTGTACCTGGGGATGTATTTCAAGGCCTACCTTCAAACTCAGTGCCTCTTTGCTTGACAACATGGGAAAATCAAAAGAAATCAGCCAAGACCTCAGAAAAACAATTGTAGACCTCCATGGGAGCAATTTCCAAACGCCTGAGAAGGTAAAACGTTCATCTGTACAAACAATAATACGCAAGTATAAACACCATGGGACCATGCAGCCTTCATACCACTCAGGAAGGAGACGCATTCTATCTCCTAGAGATGAACATACTTTGGTGCAAAAAGTGCAAATCAATCCCAGAACAACAGCAAAGGACCTTGTGAAGATGCTGGAGAAAACAGGCACAAAAGTATCTATATCCACAGTAAAACTTTTTATTTTATTTCAAATAAGTTCTTATTTACAACTGCGACCTGGCCAAGATAAAGCAAAGCAGTGCGAGACGAACAACAACACATAATTACACATGGAATAAACAAACATACAGTCAATAACACAATAGAAAAGTTTATATACACTGTGTGGAAATGAGGTAAGAGAAGGGAGGTAAGGCAATAAATAGGCCATAGTGGCAAAATAGGCCATAGTGGCAATTAAACACTGGAGTGATAGATGTGCAGAAGATGAATGTGCAAGTAGATACTGGGGTGCAAATGAGTAAAAAAATAAAAATAAATAACGGTATGGGGATGAGGTAGTTGGATGGGCTAATTACAGATGGGCTATGTACAGGTGCAGTGATCCGAGAGCTGCTCTGACAGCTGGTCTGACAGTTAGAGAGGGAGATATGAGTCTCCATCTTCAGTGATTTTTGAAATTCGTTCCAGTCTTTGGCAGCAGAGAACTGGAAGGAAAGGAGACCAAAGTAGGAATTGGCTTTGGGGGTGACCAGTGAAATATACCTGCTGGAGCGCGTGCTATGGGTGGGTGCTGCTATGGTAACCAGTCAGCTGAGATAAGGCGGGGCTTTACCTAGCAAAGACTTAGATGACCTGGAGCCAACGAGTCCTATATCGACATATTGAGTCCTATATCGACATAACCTGAAAGGCCGCTCAGCGAGGAAGAAGCCACTGCTCCAAACCCGCTTTCAAAAAGCCAGACTATGGTTTGCAACTGCACATGGGGACAATGATCAAACTTTTTGGACAAATATCCTCTGGTCTGAGAACTGTTTGGCCATAATGACCATCGTTAGGTTTGGAGGAAAAAGGGGGAGGCTTGCAAGCCGCAGAACCATCACATCCGTTAAGCACAGGGGTGGCAGCATCATGTTGTGGGGGGTGCTTTGCTGCAGGAGGGACTGGTGCACTTCACAAAATAGATGGCATCATGAGGAAAGAAAATGATGTGGCTATATTGAAGCAACATCTCAAGATGTCCGTCAGGAAGTTAAAGCTGGGTTGCAAATGGATCTCCGAAATGGACAATGACCCCAAGCATACTTCCAAAGATGTGGCAAAATGGCTTAAGGACAACAAAGTCAAGGTATTGGAGTGGCCATCACAAAGCCCTGACCTCCATCCCATAGAAAATATGTGGGCAGAACTGAAAAAGCGTGTGCAAGCAAGGAGGCGTACAAACCTGACTCAGTTACACCAGCTCTGTCAAGAGGAATGGGCCAAAATTCACACAACTTATTGTGGGAAGCTTGTGGCTACCCGAAACGTTTTACCCAAGTTAAACAATTTAAAGGCAATGCTACCAAATACTAATTTTGTGTATGTAAACTTCTGACCCACTGGGAATGTGATGAAAGGAATACAAGCTGAAATAAATCACTTTATTATTATTCTGACATTTCACATAATTAAAATTAAAGTGGTGATCCTAACTGACCTAAAACAGGGAATTTTTACAAGGATTAAATGTCAGGATTTGTGAAAAACTGAGTTTAAATGTATTTGGGTAAGGTGTATGTAAACTTCCGACTTCAACTGTATTCTTCTTAGGACCATTACTGAATGTACACGCTGGATGGAGACTATGGCCAACAGGCATTTCTCTACTGGTGGATACTCTGGTGGGATTCTTTAGACTTGGCAATGTGTCCTTCTGCATGCATAATGTCACTGTAAGAACAAGACTAAATAGAGCCAATCCATCTGATAAGCATATCAAAAAAGTTAGTAGAGTAGTTACTAGGTGTCTTTGTGTTTGTTTGTGTGTGTCTCTCTGTGTCAGTAAGTGCAGTCATGTTTATGTGTGTGTGTGTGTGTGTGTGTGTGTGTAGAGTGACCTGTGTGACCTGTGTGACGTACTGTAGCGATGGCAGGGATTCAGTGAAGGGTTGTGCCAGGACAATGTCAACATCTGAGTCCCAAACCAGTGACTTCCAGACTTCCCAAACCACCACCAACAAGCTACACGCCCAGCCAGAGGACCAGGAATTCAATTCATATGGTCCTGATTTCCCTCCCTCCCCTCTTTCCATACTATGCGGAGGGAGCAGAGAGGTTGTTTGATCCAGAGTTGGGATGTCTCATCTTCAGCCTGGTATTTGCTTGTACAGACAGCTACAGTTCCCCCCCCCTCCCCCCGACGCATGCATACATTGGCTTCATAAGTCCCCTAAACTCTGTTTTCCCTTAATAACTATGGAGACTTTAAGACTGTTTGGAGCCCTCAGTAGCTATGTGTTATATATGCAGAGAGGAAAACTATCATGATGTTTTTAATTGCTGCAAGCAAAACACTCAAAATGAGAGCAGTGTTGTTGCCAAACATGTTCCTCTATAGCCAATGCACAACACAGTGTTTCTTCTCAACATAAAGAAGTTAAACATCTCCCGAGTGGAGATTGAATGGCCACAGGAAAGATTCCATTGTGTGTTTTACCATAACTCATAATGAAACCTTTTTGCTGTAACTCTGAAAGGGAAATCTATATCACCACTGTTGATCTCTATATGTCTGTCAAACCAGGCCAATGTCAGCCAACTGCAATGTTTATTGCTTGAGGTTTGATGCTTGTCTCCTTATCTCATTATCTGGAACACAGAGTCAGTAGTTCAACAGTAGTTTCCTCTCAGCGCAGCCCATGCAGCACGGCCTAGATATTGACTACACCGTGCATCACAGCCAATGGGACTCGTCAATCTCCTGATCACTTCTCTCGGTTCTACTGCGTTTCTAATCTTATCTGTGGAATCTCCTGTCTCAGAGCAGCCTCGCTGGCATTCTCTGAGGATGCCGTCGTGAACCCGGGAGCTGTCATCACGCTGCTTGCGGGCCTTCTGGCGTTCTCAGATTACGCCGCGTGTAATAAGAAGAACATGGTGCCGAAGATGTGTCTGAGGATCGCTAGACTAGCCAACACCAACCGAACAACACATTGTGATGTTTACTGCTCATATTGAGAGGAAAAATTCAACTGAGTGGACTGTCTAATCTGGGTGTGGAGGATGTGAAAGAGGAAAGCTTGGGATGAATGTCAAAAGCTCCTGCATGAGATGTATGATTTTTTAAATAACTTTTTTTATAAAATGTTTATGAGCTGTCACCTTTGGCATAGAATTACACTTTTCAACAACACTGAGAACAGGTTCGTCAGGTTAAGAAAGTTGTGGTTTTGTCAATTGATTTGGACCGTGATCAGGAATGATGAACATTTAAAAACACAAGGGCACTACAACCTACAGGAGTCTTTATCTAGCTGAAGTTAGGGCTCTATTCAAGCGTTTCCTCTGAATGCCGTCTCCTCTAATGTGGGAATATTGCTGAACTTCAGCGATAGACTGAATAGAGGAACCCTTAAACAAGTCAAGGTCCATTGCAATTACCTAGTTAAACTTGAACGTTAGTGCAAAATGTTCATTTCCACCTAAATAGACATACCCAAAAGTAAGCATTTTTCATGAGATGGCCAAAAACAATAACTGGTAATGCTGCATAGTTTTAGAAAGGTCTGGAACTCACCTTTCTGGTCATTTGTAAAAAATAAATTGCTAAGGTGTTCTCACTTTTGGAAACAGAAGTTCAAGTACAAAGAACACTTATAAAATACGAACAATTATATACAGTACCAGTCAAAAGTTTGAACACACTTACTCAAAGGTTCTTTATTTTTACTATTTTCTACACTGTGAAGATATCAAAATGATGAAATAACACATATGGAATCATGTAGCAACCAAAAAAAGTGTTATATATTTTATATTGTAGATTCTTCAAAGTAGCCACCCTTTGCCTTGATTACAGTTTTGCACACTCTTGGTATTCTCTCAACCAGCTTCACCTGGAATGCTTTTCCAACAGTCTTGAAGGAGTTCCCGCATATGCTGAGCACTTGCTGACTGCTTTTCCTTCACTCTGTGGTCCAACTCATCCCAAACCATCTCAATTGGGTTGAGGTCAGGTGATTGCGGAGGCCAGGTCATCTGATGCAGCACTCCATCACTCTTCTTCTTGGTCAAATAGCCCATACACAGCCTTGAGGTGTGTTGGGTCATTGTCCTGATGAAAAACAAATTATAGTCCCACTAAGCCCAAACCAGATGGGATGGCGTATTACTGCAGAATGCTGTGGTAGCCATGCTGGTTAAGTGTGCCTTGATTTCTAAATAAATCACAGACAGTGTCACCAGCAAAGAACCCTACACCATCACACCTCATCCTCCATGCTTCATGGTGGGAACCACACAAGCGGAGATCATCCGTTCACCTACTCTGCGTCTCACAAAGACAAGGCGGTTGGAACCAAAAATCTTAAATTTGGACTCATCAGACCAAATGACAGATTTCCACCGGTCTTGTGTCCATTGCTCGTGTTTCTTGACCCGAGCAAGTCTTTTCTTCTTATTGGTGTCCTTTAGTAGTGGTTTCTTTGCAGCAATTCACCCATGAAGGCCTGATTTATGCAGTCTCCTCTGTTACACTGAACTCTGTGAAGCATTTTTTGGGCTACAATTTCTGAGACTGGTAACAATTTCTGAGGCTAATGAACTTATCCTCTGCAGCAGAGGTAACTCTGGGTCTTCCTTTCCTGTGGTGGTCCTCATGAGAGCCAGTTTCATCATAGAGCTTGATGGTTTTTGCAACTGCACTTGAAGAAATGTTCAAAGTTCTTGAAATATTCCGCATTGACTGACCGTCATGTCTTAAAGTAATGATAGACTGTCATTTCTCTTTGCTTATTTGAGCCGCTCTTGCCATAATATGGACTTGGTCTTTTACCAAATAGGGCTATCTTCTGCATACCAACCTTCCCTTGTCACAACACAACTGACTGACTCAAACACATTAAGAACAAAATCAATTCCACAAATTAACTTTTAACAAGGCACACCTATTAATTGAAATGCATTCCAGGTGACTACCTCATGAAGCTTTTTGAGAGAATGCCAAGAGTGTTCAAAACTGTCATGGCAAAGGGTGGCTACTTTAAAAAAACTCAAATTTAAAATACTCCATGGTTACTACATGATTCCAAATATAAAATATATTTTGCTTTGTTTAACACTTTTTTGGTTTCTACATGATTCCATGTGTTATTTAATAGTTTTGATGTCTTCACTATTATTCTACAATGTAGAAGATAGTAAAAATATAGAAAACCCACAGAATGAGTGGGTGTGTCCAAACTTTTAACTGGTAGTGTATAACCCCCCCCCCCTTTCAACAAACAATGGGGCAATAGGGCTTGAAATGACTGAAATTAAATTAGAAACTACTTACAATAAGATTTTCCTTATACAGTGCCTTGCAGAAGCATCCACCCCCCTTGGAGTTTTTCATTTTTTGTTGCATTACAACCTATCATTTAAATGGATTTTTATTTCATGTAATGGACATACACAAAATAGTACAAATTGGTGAAGTGAAATTAAAAATATAACTTGTTTAAAAAAGAAATTACAAAATGTAAACAACCCAAAAAGTGTTGTGTGTCTATGTATTAACCCCTTTGCTATGAAGCCCCTAAATAAGACCTGATGCAATCAATTACCTTCAGAAGTCACACAATTAGTTAGAGTTAAATAGTCCACCTGTGTGCAATCTAAGTGTCACATGATCTCAGAATATATACACCTGAAAGGCCCCAGAGTCTGCAACACCACTAAGCAAGAGGCATCACCAAGCAAGCAGCATCATGAAGACAAAGGAGCTCTCCAAACAGGTCAGGGACAAAGTTGTAGAGAAGTACAGATCAGGGTTGGGTTATTAAAAAAAAATCAGATACTTTGAACATCCCACAGAGCACCATTAAATCCATTATTAAAAAATGGAAAGAATAAGGCACCACAACAAACCTGTCAAGAGAGGGCCGCCTACCAAAACTCACAGACCAGGCAAGGAGGGCATTAATCAGAGGCAACAAAGACACCAAATAACCCTGAAGGAGCTGCAAAGCTCCACACCGGAGATTGGAGAATCTGTCCATAGCACCACCTTAAGCTTTACACTCCACAAAGCTGGGCTTTACAGAAGAGTGGCCAGAAAAAAGGCATTGCTTAAAGAAATAATTAAGCAAACACGTTTGGTGTTTGCTAAAAGGCATGTGGGAGACTCCCCAAACATATGGAAGAAGGCACTCTGGTTACATGAGACTAAAATTGAGCTTTTTGGCCATCAAGGAAAACGAGATGTCTGGCGCAAACCCAACACCTCTCATCACCCCGAGATCTCCACAGTGAAGCATGGTGGTGGCAGCATCATGCTATGGGTATGTTTTTCATCGGCACAGACTGGGAAACTGGTCAGAATTAAAGGAATGATGGATGGCGCTAAATACAGGGAAATTCTTGAGGGAAACCAGTTTCAGTCTTCCAGAGATTTGAGACTGGGACGGAGGTTCACCTTCCAGCAGGACAATGACCCTAAGCATACTGCTAAAGCAACACTCAAGTGGTTTAAGGGGAAACATTTAAATGTCTTGGAATGGCCTAGTCAAAGCCTAGAACTCAATCCAATTCAGAATCTGTCGTATGACTTTAAGATTGCTGTACACCAGCGGAACCCATCCAACTTGAAGGAGCTGGAGCAGTTTTGCCTTGAAGGATAGGCAAAAATCCCAGTGGCTAGATGTGCCAAGCTTATAGAGACATACCCCAGGAGACTTGCAGCTTCAATTGCTGCAAAAGGTGGCTCTACAAAATATTGAATTTGGGGGGTGAATAGTTATGCACGTTCAAGTTCTGTTTTTTGTCATATTTCTTGTTTGTTTCACAAATAATATTTTGCATCTTCAAAGTGCTCTGTTCTAAAAGAGCGGCAAAATCTGGACCCCTACAAATCAGCTGGTCTAGATCATTTTAGAAAGAGAGGGTCCAGATTATCAGCCACAATTGTTGCAGCCCCTATTACCAGCCTGTTCAACCTCTTTTGTATCGTCTGAGATCCCTAAAGATTGGAAAGCTACCGAGGTCATCCCCCTCTAAAGGGGAGACACTCTAGACCCAAACTGTTACAGACCTATATCTATCCTACCATGCATTTCTAAAGTCTTCGAAAGCCAAGTTAACAAACAGATCACCGACCATTTCGAATTCCACCGTACCTTCTCCACTATGCAATCTGGTTTTCGAGCTGATCATGGGTGCACCTCAGCCACGCTCAACTCCTAAACGATTTCATAACTTCCATCGATAAAAGACAATACTGTGCAGCCGTCTTCATCAACCTGGCCAAGGCTTTCGACTCTGTCAATCACCACATTCTTATTGGCAGACTCAACAGCCTTGGTTTCTCAAATGACTGCCTTGCCTGGTTTACCAACTACTTCTCAGATGTAATTCAGCTTGTCAAATCGGAGGGCCTGTTATCCGGACCTCTAGCAGTCTCTATGGGGGTGCCACAGGGTTCAATTCTCAGACTATTTTCTCTGTATACATCAATGATGTCGCTCTTGCTGCTGGTGATTCTCTAATCCACTTCTACGCAGACGACACCATTCTGTATACTTCTGGCCCTTCTTTGGACACTGTGTTAACAAACCTCCAGACGAGCTTCAATGCCATACAATACTCCTTCTGCGGCCTCCAACTGCTCTTAAATGCAAGTAAAACTAAATGCATGCTCTTCAACCGATCACTGCCCTATATAGGGGACTTAAGATCTATGACTAAACAATGTTTGCATTGGCAAAGCACTACAAACTTGCAGTTGAGACATATCTAAACTACTAAACAGACAGGATATTCTCTGACCATTACACATATTTCCCCTCCATGTGATGTATTGCTGTCCTTCTTACCTTTGTGCTGTTGTCTATGCCCAATAATGCTTGTACCATGTCTTGTGCTGCTACCATGTTATGTTGCTACCATGTTGTTGTCATTTTTTGTCGCTACCATGCTGTGTTGTCATGTGTTGCAGCCATGCTGTTGTTGTCTTAGGTCTCTCTTTATGTAGTGTTGTGTTGCCTCTTGTCATGTGTGTTTTGTCCTATTTATTTATTTATTTTTAATCCAAGCCCCCGTCCCCGCAGGAGGCCTTTGCCTTTTGGTAGGCCGTCATTGTAAATAAGAATTAACTGACTTGCCTAGTTAAATAATGGTTAAATAAACATGAAATGCTCACAATGTGAATACTTAACCATAAAGTAATAACATGTTTCCTTCTGGGGTCATATGAGGCAGGGCTTCCCTTCCCTTCCCTCTTTTTGAGGTCCATCCTCCCTCAAAGGTTTCTCTAATACTCCTGAGACCCATTTGATAAACCAAACCAATGATTCTTGTTAGAACCCATTCTGTAGCTACTGCCTTGAGGGAATCAGAGGAGACCCACCAGTAAGTCCTGGCCCATCTGGGAGACAGTGAGGTGGTGATGGAGGGTTGCTGTCTTGGGCTAAACATTCACGGCGAGGTAGCCATTTAGTGATGTGGTGCTTAAGATGACCTCATTGGCCCGGACGACCTCTCTCCCTTCCTGTGAGGTGAGGTCACCAGAGACCAGACATCCAATCCATTTGTCATCCATTTGCAGAAACCAACTCCTCAAAACCACACGTCTCTCTACACTTGGCTGCACATCTGACTGACTGACTTCGGCAAATTGAGAAATTATGTGTCTATACTCAACAAAAGAAGAAGACACTGTATTATGAAGCCAAGATCAATGATATAAAGAATGATATAAAACAATGGGAATAATTTAAATGAAATTATGGGCAGAAAGACAAATTCAGTGAGCCATCATATTCATGTACAAGAAAATAAATAATGAAAGAAAAGCATTGTAAGTCTGAATTTTGTAAAGTTAGTGTGGGAGAGGTGGGTTTTGTTTAAATTGATCAATTATGACAAACCTGCTGGCATTGACAACCAACTTAGATGGAAAGCTACTGAGAATGGTAGCTGACTATATAGCCACATCTCTCTGTCGTATATTTAATCTGAGCCTAGAAGAATGTGTTTGTCCTCAGGCCTGGATGGAAGCCAAGAATGGTAAAATAGCTTTTACTGGTTCTAACAGCCAACTTATCAGTTTGCTGCCATCTCTTAGCAAACTGTTGGAAAAAATTTAAACAAATTAACAGACTTTCAGCATGCTGACAGAGAAGGGCACTCAACATGTACTGCACTGACACAAATGACTGATGATTGGTTGAAAAAAGTTGATAATAAGAAGATTGTGGGAGCTGCACTGTTAGATTTCAGTGTAGCCTTTGATATTATTGACTATGGCGTTTTGTTGAAAAAATGTACACTACCGGTCAAAGGTTTTAGAACACCTACTCATTCAAGGGTTTTTCTATATTTTTACTATCTTCTACATTGTAGAATAATAGTGAAGACATAAACTATGAAATAACATTGAATCATGTACAGTAGTAAACAAAAAAAAGTGATAAATAAAAATATGTTTTACTTCAAATAGCTACCCTTTGCCTTGATGACAGCTTTGCACACTCTTGGCATTCTCTCAACCAGCTTCATGAGGTAGTCACCTAGAAGGTAAGATCCCGTTAACGGGATCGATATGACAACAGCCAGTGAATATGACAACAGCCAGTGAAAGTGCAGGGCGCCAAATTCCAAACAACACTAATCTCATAATTAAAATTCCTCAAACATACAAGTGATTTACACCATTTTAAAGATAAACTTGTTGTTAATCCCACCACAGTGTCCAATTTCAAAAAGCCTTTACGACAAAAGCACACCATCTGATTATGTTAGGTCAGTACCTAGTCACAGAAAAACACAACCATTTTTCCAGCCAAAGAGAGGGGTCAAAAGCAGAAATAGAGATAAAATGAATTACTAACCTTAGATGATCTTCATCAGATGACACTCATAGGACTTCATGTTACACAATACATTAATGTTTTGTTCAATAAAGTTCATATTTATATCCACAAATCTCAGTTTACATTGGCGCGTTACGTTCAGTAATGTTTTGCTTCCAAAACATCTGGTGATTTTGCAGAGAGCCACATCAATTTACAGAAATACTCATAATAAACATTTATAAAAGATACAAGAGTTATGCATGGAACTTTAGACAAACTTCTCCTTAATGCAACCGCTGTGTCAGATTTCAAAAAAGCTTTACCAAAAAAGCACACCATGATATATTCTGAGTACTTCGCTCAGAGACCAAAACAAGCCATACAGATATTCGCCATGTTGTGGAGTCAACAGAAGTCAGAAAAAGCATTATAAATATTCACTTACCCTTGATGATCTTCACCAGAATGCACTCCCAGGAATCCTAGTTCCACAATAAATGTTTGTTTTGTTCAATAAAGTCCATCATTTATGTCCAAATACCTCCTTTTTGTTTGCACCTTTGTAACAGTTTTCTTGACTTGAAGGAGAGGCGGATCACAGCGCAGCGTGGTTATTTTGATTCATGTTTAATAAAGCACTTCCCATGAACAAACTAACAAAACAAACGTGAGAAAACCTAAACAGCCTATCTCTTTTTTAAAATAAAAAATAATTTATTACCTTCAATACCATTCATTCTTTACAACTCATAATTTTCATACATACTCCAATAATGATATTTTAACTAAACAAAAACCCCAAACAAAACCTCAGGGGAGCATCTTCCCTCCCCATCACCCTACCAACTACCTTTCCCTATCTCCCGTCCCTAATCTATCCCCTTACAAATCTAAATGACACCCAGCCCTAAACCCCCCTTCCACCTCTCCCGAGCAGCATGCTGCCCCCACTTCCTCTCCTCCCTCTTCATCCTCCCCCTCAAATCTCCTTCCACCCTCCTCACTATCCCTTCCACCCCCCAATCTCTCCCTGTCTTCACCATGTTCTGCCTGGCTTCCCACAGCCCCCGTTTAAAGAGTCTCATGAGAAGCCAGAGCAGAAACCTGTCCCTATCCGTCCCTCTCGCTCTCCCTACACCTCTCTCTAACCTGGCCCACGTCAATACAAAATCCCCCCTTACCAAACCTAACAGCACCCGTGCCCTAGCCCATTCTACTCCGGCAAAGGCACAGTCCCAAAAGACATGGCGCACAGTCTCCTCCCTGCCACAAGAGGATCTTGGACAGGTGGGGGATTGCACCAAACTATACCGGTACATGATGGAACGTACCGGCAAGCACTTATGGAGGCTCAACCAATTCGGGTCCTTGAGCCTGTTGTCCAGACCCCACACCTGCACTCCCTCCCAGACCACTTCCGAGATGCCCACTACAGGCGCCGGACTCCCTGCCTTTCTGACTTCCTCGTACAGGTGCCTGTGATCTAAGCCTACTCGGGCAACTTCAACCTCAGGGTGCGCACGCAGCCACTTGGCCGCATGACCAAAGTGCCACGGCAGCTGTTCCGCCCGAGGACCCGTGTTAGACCACACCATTACGCTTCTCGCCTGATACGAGAAGAACACCCGCAGGAGGTAACCAGACGGGTGATTCACTGGATGAGCAAGCTCCGTTAACAAGAAAGAAACAAAAATTGCGTCCAGCTTGTGGTACCCCCCTACCTCCCTCCCCGATGGGACAGAGCATGCGTGCCCTGGCGACCCACTCGCACCTGCCACTCCACATGAACTAAAACACAAGCCTCACTAGAGGCCTCCTCAGACAAGCCGGCAATGGGTAGATGTACGCCAAATACAAAAGAGACGGCAACACATCCACCTTTAGGACCAGGACTTTGCCCATAAAAGACATACCTAGCCTTCCACATTGCTAGCTTCCTCTGTACCACTGCGATACGCATGTTCCAGTTTAGCGTCGCTGAGCCGGAGGTCTCAAAATGGACCCCGGGAATCCTCAGGGCCCCCTCACAGAGAGATAACCCCCCGGGGACATCAGTTCTACCGCGCCATCTTCCGAAAAACTTGACGGAAGACTTTGCATGGTTCAGAACTGCTCCCGACGCTCGGGTGAAATCCCCAAAGATGGCAAGGGACCTTGTCAGGCACGAGTCCTTGCACAGCGGCAACTGTAGGTTCCATCTAATAGAGCGGCCCTCTACCCCGCATGTCTGATCCTCATGGACGACGTAGGGAAGGGCTGTGCGCAACCGGTCTGCTAAAACCTTTGCAAGTAGCTTGTAATCTACACACAGCATGGTCAACGGCCGCCATTTGCCAAGGTCTGTTACTTCCCCCTTCTTATATACAAGTGACAGCACACCAACAGCCATTGATCCCCCCGGGACCCCCGTCTCAAGGATGGCCTTCAAGACTTCGAGGACCACTGGTCCAAGTATACCCCAAAACTTGAGATAAAACTCAGCCGGCAGCCCATCCATCCCAGGCACCTTCCCTTTTCCCATCCTCCTAAGAGCGCTCTCAACCTCTTCTAGTGAGATCTGGGCCTCCATCACTTCTCTAATGTCCTCCGGCAACCGCCTGGACAAGTGTTCTAAAAACACATTTCCCTGCTCTACATCTATTTCCCTTTCCTTAAATAAACCTTGGAAATGATCAGTTGTCACCCTGACCATATACTCTGGTTCTCTAACTATACTACCATTTTCTTCCCTAACGCCATGCATTACCTTCCTACTCTGTCTGGCCCTAACCGACTTAAAGAAAATAGCGGAACAAGTCTCATTGTGTTCTAGAAAGCCACTATGCGCACGCTCCAGGAAAGCTCGAGCCTTCCGCTCCTGCAACTCCCTGAGCTGCGCCTTTAGGGTTGCGGATCTCTCCCAGTCAAACGACCCGCCGAGGTTGCCTGCCTCGTACTCGAGTTCAATGAACCTTTGGATACGATCCACCTCCCTCCTCTCCTCCCTTTTTTTCCTCTTGCAATACCCTATTGTAAAAGCCCTAATCGTCACCTTAACTAATTCCCACCACTCTAACACCTGCTCGCACATGGACCGGAGGCCTTCAAGCCTCCAAAAGAAACCAAAAAACCCGTCAACAAAAGCCTGCTCCTCCAGCACATCCCGATCTAACTTCCAGTACCCCCTACCAAAGAGGCAGACTGGCGACCCCACCTGCAGGAGCACCCCGTTGTGATCCGAAAAGAAAACAGGCAACAGCCTCCCAGACAACTTACCCAAAGACCTGGGTACAAAAATATAGTAGAGCCTCCGCTCAACCCCCCTGGAGTTGCGCCATGTAGGACCGGCCATTTTCGGAGTAGTGTGCAGGCCACCATCAACCAGACCATGACAAGCCATTAGCCCGGTGATGGCGCCTGCACTGCTATCCCCCCCTATTCCTAAATCTGTATTAAAATCCCCCCCTATCACTAATTTCCTATTTATGACACACAGGGGCGTCAGACAGTCCACCATCTCCCTCCTGTCTGCCACCACCTGTGGCCCATACACCACCACTAATCTAAATTTACAATCCCTTATCGTGACATCCACCCTATAACCCTCCCCTGCATCACCACAAAAGAACCCTCCACTTTTACCTCCCTGTGCCCACACAAAATCCCTACCCCCGATGAGTGCACCCTCCCCCAATACCCCAAACCGACTCCCCCTTGTCCCACTCCCTCTTAAACCTACTAACATCCCCTCCATCCCTCAGGTGAACCTCCTGTAAAAAACAAAAATCAAACCCCACACCCTCCAAATAACTAAAAACCGCCCTCCTCTTAACAAAATCCCTTAAACCCCTTACATTTAAACTAACAAAAGTAAAATTAGACCCCATGAAAGAATAAAATAAAAACATGTAATACACTCAAATACTAAACCCAGACAGAAAAAAAAAAACTGGAGACTCACCCGATGATCCCCTGCTCCATATCTACCTGTGAAAACACCATCCGTACTCCCGACATCCCCCCCTCTTCCTCCATCTCACCAACCCAGGATGCAGGAATATCAAATCAAATCAAATTTATTTATATAGCCCTTCGTACATCAGCTGATATCTCAAAGTGCTGTACAGAAACCCAGCCTAAAACCCCAAACAGCAAGCAATGCAGGTGTAGAAGCACAGGAATAGTGTTTGGCTCCGGGGTGCCCTGCACCCTGGGTCTACCCCCACACTCCCCCCCCCCCCCCCCAGTGATGCAGCTGGTTTGGAAAAAAAATAGGGGAGGCTAAGTCCCCAAACAAAAAACTCCCCACCTCCTCCTGTAACCAGTCCTGAGTCTTGTTAGGTGTGTCCCCACCCAACAGAAGTTGAGGGCCTGGGGAAACCAGCAGCAACCCAGAGGTTTCTCCCACCCCCATCATTCTCTTGACCATCCCCTCCCTCTCACTGTCGGCCAATCGCACCCTCCTCTTCATTCTCTTCTTTGGTGATGGCGGCAGTGGAGAGATACCACCCTCCCCCCGCCAGTTCCTCCACCATACCCCTCAGCTCTTCCACCGTCTCCTTCTCCACCACTCCTCCCTCGCTTTCTTCTCTCTCATGCTCCTCCACTCGCTTGCCTTCTTCCGCCGCTTTTCCTGGTTCTCCTACTCCCGTGCCTTCCGTTTCCTTCTGTCTTCCATCCGCCGCTTCTTGCTCCTCCTCCTTCCTTGCGACCCTCCCCTCTGGACCTGTACTCTGGTCATGAGGCATTCTTCCTTCCCCTCCTCTTCTTCCCCCATCCCCCGCTCCTGCTCCCCCCCCCCAGCCACAGACGCGTATGACCTCTGACGAGCCGGGCACCCCCGCCACAGGTGTGCTAACCCGTGGCACGCCTTAGGCTCATCACAATCCTTCGCCTCGTGCTCCCCAGATCCACAAAATCTGCATTTTCTTGCGCTGCACGAGGCGAAGATGTGGCCATAGGCCATACAGTGCCTGCAAAATGGAGGCTGACGTGCATAAAACAACGTCCCCCTGTCAGCCCCCAGGGAGAACATAGCAGGAGGATGGAGGTAGCCACCATGTCCCTTTGGGTCCTCCCTGAGGAGGGCCTGGAAGCCTCTCCTCCCATTCCAAAACCCAAGGGAGTCTTTGAGGTGCCTTGCTGAGGAGACGTTATCCATGTATCTCCCCAGAAAGGCCCTCACCTCTTCGTCTTTAACGTATGGGTTGTATATGTTGACAGTTACAACCCTAAAGTTGTTCCTCGCCAGGCTTGTTATTTCATAGTGGCTCATCGGCCTCTCACCTCCCATTGCTCTTGCCCTTCTCAGGATATCATCGTGTTTCTCCTCTGTATGTAGTGCCACGTCGTATGCTCCCTCCAACGAGTTGCCTTGGAAACAAAACACGTCCTTCACCGTCAGCTTTAGAATCCCCATCAATAAAGTCCTTCCAAAAGTTTCCCGTCCTAATGGCTCCAACTCCTTTTCCTTCCAAGCAAACCGAATCGTGTTGGCCAGCCCAATCCCAGGGACCGACCGTGTTGATGGATTTAGCACCATCTCCACAAGGAGAATGGCGCACCCGGCTCACGTTCTCTTCTCTTCCAAAAAGTGACTGAGCCTATCTTGTGACAACAAACACAGAGACAGGAACAATCACCCACAAACACACAATGAAACCCAGGCTACCTAAGTATGATTCTCAATCAGAGACAACTAATGACACCTGCCTCTGATTGAGAACCATACTAGGCCGAAACATAGAAATACCCAAATCATAGAAAAACTAACATAGACTGCCCACCCCAACTCACGCCCTGACCATACTAAATAATGACAAAACAAAGGAAATAAAGGTCAGAACGTGACAGCCTTGAGTTCACAAATCCAAATTCACAATGCCAGGCCAGACAAAAAGTAAAACAATTCCATTAGAGTTCGTAGAAAAAATGTCAAACAATGTATAGAATCAATCTTTAGGATGTTTTTAAGATAAACCTTAATGTTTCAACCGGAGAATTCCTTTGTCATTATAAATGCAATGGAACGCAGCTACCTCTCACGGGAGCGCGCCTGAATGAGCTTATGGCCTTCTGGCAGACCTCTTCCTCAATCAGCTCTCATTCTCTCCTCTTTCACAGTAGAAGCCTCAAACAAGGTTCTAAAGACTGTCGACATCTACTGGAAGCCTTGGGAAGTGCAATCAGACCAAATTTACACTGTATCTTGGATAGGCAAAGAGTTGAAAAACTACAAACCTCAGATTTCCCACTTCCTGGTTGGATAATTTTTTTTGCATGCCATATGTGTTCTGTTATACTCACAGACAGCATTCAAACCGTTTTAGAAGGTTCAAAGTGTTATCTATCCACATCTACTAATAATATGCATATCTTAGCTTCTGGGCCTGAGTAGCAGTCAGTTTACTTATTCATCCAAGCTACTCAATACTGCCCCCAGCCATAAGAAGTTAATGTATTTGAGACAATCAGTTGTGCTGTGACAAGGTAGGGGGGGTATACAGAAGATAGCCCTATTTGGTAAAAGATCAAGTCCATATTATGGCAAGAGCAGCTCAAATAAGCAAAGAGAAACGACAGTCCATTACTTTAAGACATCAAGGTCAGTCAATATGGACAATTTCAAGAACTGAAAGTTTCTTCAAGTGCAATCTCAAAAACCATCAAGCGCTATGATGAAACTGGCTCTCATGAGGACCACTACGGGAATGGAAGATCCAGAGTTACCTCTGCTGCAGAGGATAAGTAAATTATTTACCAGCCTCAGAAATTGCAGCCCATAAAATTGCTTCACAGAGTTCAAGTAACAGACACCTCAACATCAACTGTTCAGAAGAGACTACTAAAGTACATCAATAAGAGGAAAAGACTTGCTTGGGCCAAGAAACACGAGCAATGGACATTAGACTGGTGGAAATCTGTCCTTTGGTCCGATGAGCACAAATTTAGATTTTTGGTTCCAACCGCGGTGTCTTTGTGAGACGCTGTGTGGGTGAACGATTAAAAAAAAACATTATTTAACCTTTATTTAACCAGGTAGGCTAGTTGAGAACAAGTTCTCATTTGCAACTGCGACCTGGCCAAGATAAAGCGTAGCAATTCGACACATACAACAACACAGAGTTACACATGGAATAAACAAAACATACAGTCAATAATACAGTAGAACAAAAGAAAACAAAAAGTCTATATACAGTGAGTGCAAATGAGGTAAGTTAAGGAAATAAATAGGCCATGGTGACGAAGTAATTACAATATAGCAATTAAACACTGGAATGGTAGATCGGCAGAAGATGAATGTGCAGGTAGAGCTACTGGGGTACAAAGGAGCAAAATAAATAAATAAATAAATACCCGTATGGGGATGAGGTAGGTAGATGGGCTATTTACAGATAGGCTAAGTACAGGTGCAGTGATCTGTAAACTGCTCTGACAGCTGGTGCTTAAAGCTAGTGAGGGAGATGATCTCTGCATGTGTATTTCCCACCGTAAAGCATGGAGGAGGAGGTGTTATGGTGTAGGGATGCTTTGATGGTGACACTGTCTGTGATTTATTTAGATTTCAAGGCAAATCAAATCAAATTTTATTTGTCACATACATATGGTTAGCAGATGTTATTGCGAGTGTAGCGAAATGCTTGTGCTTCTATTTCCGACAATGCAGTAATAACCAACGAGTAATCTAACCTAACAATTCCACAACTACTACCTTATACACACAAATGTAAAGGGATAAATAATATGTACATAAAGATATATGAATGAGTGATGGTACAGAACGGCATAGGCAAGATGCAGTAGATGGTATAGAGTACAGTACATACATATGAGATGAGTAATGTAGGGTATATAAACATAAAGTGGCATAGTTTAAAGTGGCTAGTGATACATGTATTACATAAAGATGGCAAGATGCAGTAGATGATATAGAGGACAGTATATACATATACATATGAGATCAGTAATGTAGGGTATGTAAACATTATATTAAGTGGCATTGTTTAAAGTGGCTAGTGATACATTTTTACATCAATTTCCATCCATTTCCATTATTAAAGTGGCTGGAGTTGAGTCCGTATGTTGGCAGCAGCCCCTCTATGTTAGTAGTGGCTGTTTAACAGTC
Source organism: Oncorhynchus kisutch (assembly GCF_002021735.2). NCBI lineage: Eukaryota > Metazoa > Chordata > Actinopteri > Salmoniformes > Salmonidae > Oncorhynchus > Oncorhynchus kisutch. Next base: position 29,169,470 of record NC_034199.2, on the reverse strand, counting down.
TGATGGCCTTGAGATAGAAGCTGTTTTTCAGTCTCTCGGTCCCTGCTTTGATGCACCGGTACTGACCTCGCCTTCTGGATGATAGCGGGGTGAACAGGCAGTGGCTCGGGTGGTTGTTGTCCTTGATGATCTTTATGGCCTTCCTGTGACCTCGGGGGGTGTAGGTGTCCTGGAGGGCAGGTACTTTGCCCCCGGTGATGCGTTGTGCAGACCTCACTACCCTCTGGAGAGCCTTAAGGTTGTGGGCGGAGCAGTTCCTGTAATTCCTGTATGTTGTTATCATCACACCACGTCTCGTTAATCATAAGGCATACAGTGCCTTGCGAAAGTATTCGGCCCCCTTGAACTTTGCGACCTTTTGCCACATTTCAGGCTTCAAACATAAAGATATAAAACTGTATTTTTTTGTGAAGAATCAATCAACAACAAGTGGGACACAATCATGAAGTGGAACGACATTTATTGGATATTTCAAACTTTTTTAACAAATCAAAAACTGAAAAATTGGGCGTGCAAAATTATTCAGCCCCTTTACTTTCAGTGCAGCAAACTCTCTCCAGAAGTTCAGTGAGGATCTTTGAATGATCCAATGTTGACCTAAATGACTAATGATGATAAATACAATCCACCTGTGTGTAATCAAGTTTCCGTATAAATGCACCTGCACTGTGATAGTCTCAGAGGTCCGTTAAAAGCGCAGAGAGCATCATGAAGAACAAGGGACACACCAGGCAGGTCCGAGATACTGTTGTGAAGAAGTTTGAAGCCGGATTTGGATACAAAAAGATTTCCCAAGCTTTAAACATCCCAAGGAGCACTGTGCAAGCGATAATATTGAAATGGAAGGAGTATCAGACCACTGCAAATCTACCAAGACCTGGCCGTCCCTCTAAACTTTCAGCTCATACAAGGAGAAGACTGATCAGAGATGCAGCCAAGAGGCCCATGATCACTCTGGATGAACTGCAGAGATCTACAGCTGAGGTGGGAGACTCTGTCCATAGGACAACAATCAGTTATATATTGCACAAATCTGGCCTTTATGGAAGAGTGGCAAGAAGAAAGCCATTTCTTAAAGATATCCATAAAAAGTGTTGTTTAAAGTTTGCCACAAGCCACCTGGGAGACACACCAAACATGTGGAAGAAGGTGCTCTGGTCAGATGAAACCAAAATTGAACTTTTTGGCAACAATGCAAAACGTTATGTTTGGCGTAAAAGCAACACAGCTCATCGCCCTGAACACACCATCCCCACTGTCAAACATGGTGGTGGCAGCATCATGGTTTGGGCATGCTTTTCTTCAGCAGGGACAGGGAAGATGGTTAAAATTGATGGGAAGATGGATGGAGCCAAATACAGGACCATTCTGGAAGAAAACCTGATGGAGTCTGCAAAAGACCTGAGACTGGGACAGAGATATGTCTTCCAACAAGACAATGATCCAAAACATAAAGCAAAATCTACAATGGAATGGTTCAAAAATAAACATATCGAGGTGTTAGAATGGCCAAGTCAAAGTCCAGACCTGAATCCAATCGAGAATCTGTGGAAAGAACTGAAAACTGCTGTTCACAAATGCCCTCCATCCAACCTCACTGAGCTCGAGCTGTTTTGCAAGGAGGAATGGGAAAAAATGTCAGTCTCTCAATGTGCAAAACTGATAGAGACATACCCCAAGCGACTTACAGCTGTAATCGCAGCAAAAGGTGGCGCTACAAAGTATTAACTTAAGGGGGCTGAATAATTTTGCACGCCCAATTTTTCAGTTTTTGATTTGTTAAAAAAGTTGGAAATATCCAATAAATGTCGTTCCACTTCATGATTGTGTCACACTTGTTGTTGATTCTTCACAAAAAAATACAGTTTTATATCTTTATGTTTGAAGCCTGAAATGTGGCAAAAGGTCGCAAAGTTCAAGGGGGCCGAATACTTTCGCAAGGCACTGTATCCCCCACCCCTCTTCTTACCAGAAAGATGCTTGTTTCTGTCGGCGCGATGCGTGAAGAAACCAGCTGGCTGCGCCGACTCCGTTAGCGTCTCTCGAGTGAGCCATGTTTCCATGAAGCAAAGAACGTTACAGTCTCTGATGTCTCTCTGGAATGCTACCCTTGCTTGGATTTCATCAACCTTGTTGACATTGGCAAGTAGTATGGTAGGGAGTGGTGCGCGATGTGCCCGTCTTCGGAGCCTGGCCAGAAGGCCGCTTCGTTTGCCCCTTTTACGGCGTTGCCGTTTAGGGTCGCCGGCTGGGATCCGATCTATTGTCCTGGGTGGAAGGCAAAACACAGGATCCGCTTCGGGAGATTCATACTCCTGGTCGTAATGATGGTGAGTTGATGTTGCTCTTATATTCAGTAGTTCCTCCAGAGTGTATGTAATGAAACCTAAGATTACCTGGGGTACCAGCATGGCTACAACAGCATTCTGCAGCGATAGGCCATTTCATCTGTTATGGGCTTAGGTTGGGTCAACAGGACAATAACCCAACACACCTCCAGGCTGTGTAAGGGCTATTTGACCAAGAAGGAGAGTGATGGAGTGCTGCATCAGATGACCTGGAATCCACAATCACCTGACGTCAAGCAAATTGAGATGGTTTGGGATGAGTCGGATCACAGAGTGAAGGAAAAGCAGCCAAAGCATTCCATGTGAAGCTGGCTGAGAGAATGCCAAGAGTGTGCAAAGCTGTCATCAAGGCAAAGGGTGGCTATTTAAAAAATCTCAAATATATTTAGATTTGTTTAACACATTTTTTGGTTAATATATGATTCCAAATTTGTTATTTCATCATTTTGATGTCTTCACTGTTATTCTACAATGTAGAAAATACTAAAAATAAAGAAAAACCCTTGAATGAGTAGGTGTTCTAAACCTTTTGACCGGTAGTGTATGTGTTATGTAATAATGGTGCCAGAAGGATGAGGGTTTAAGTGTCCCTAACCTATTGTGTTTTTTAGTTTTTTTATTAACGTTGTTTGGAACTTATTTTTGAACTTGTCTTGTACATATTGGTGCCGCTACCGTCTCCTCTGATCGAAAATAACTTCTGGACATCAGGACTGCGATTGCTCACCACGAACTGGCAGAATAGTTTTTTTCCATTAACGAGTCTGACGACCCCGACACAAATTATATACTGCTTTCTCGGGAATAGGCCCAGTTCCCCGTGATTTGCATGGAGCGGAGGTAAAAAAAAAAAGGTGTCAGAGGGCGGGCTGCCTTCGGATAATTTGTAGGCGTAGGAATTTGTAGGCGATCGAATAAACCCCCACTTCCTTCCAAATGTGCAATGTTTGGAGACTAACAAAGGGACATTCAAAACTGTAATATCTTATGCTTCACAGGTGGATGAACGACGACATTATCAACATACAGCTGGCTGGTTATACGCTGTACCGGCAGGATAGAACAGTGGCGTCTGGTAAGACAAGGGCGGCGGTCTATGTATTTTTGTAAATAACAGCTGGTGCATGATATCTAAGGATGTCTCGAGCTATTGCTCGCTTGAGGTAGAGCATCTCGTGAGAAGCTGTAGACCACACTATCTACCTAGAGAGTTTTCATCTGTATTTTTCGACTATGTTTACATACCATCATAGACTGAGCCTGATACTAAGACAGCACTGCATGAGCTGTATTCCGCCAAAAGCAAACAAGGAAACACTCACCCAGAGGCGGTGCTCCTAGTAGCCGGGGGCTTTAACCTCTCTGCACACCGAACCCGTTAGCGGGATGAAATTCTACAACATATGGTGATGGCTACATAAATAGTCATATTAAACATTCATGAAAATACAAGTGTCTCACATGTTTCGAAAGCCTAAAATCTTGCTAATCCAACTGCGTTGTCAGATTTTTAAAAGGATTTACTGCGAAAGAATACGATGCGATTATCTGAGTATAGAGCCCCATAAAAAACAACTATTTCAACCAGCACAGGCGTAATGAAATCACAAACTGCAATAAAATAAATAGTTTACCTTTGATGATCTTCCTCTATTTGCAATCCCAATGCTCATTGTTACATAATGAACGGTCTTTTGTTTGATAAAATTATTTTCATAGCCTAACACGAAACATTTTGTGAACCGCTTGTGTCGTGAATTCCGTCTCATTCCATTTTCGACGACACATTCGATGTAAATACACACACTAAATGTGACTTTTCCAGTCATATTTGGTTTCATTGCAATCAACAGGTTTGTTTGTAACACAACAATACTTGATGGGTCATTTCCCGGGACGTATTGACTGAAAGAAACCGATTTGAAGACAGCTAGTAATGACATCATTGTGCACCAATGATATGACCGCTGTTTCGTTGATTGACTGGATTTTAACCCAATGACCACTGATCGTCTTGAAATCTAGCTGGGTAGATAGCCAATGAGCTGAGGTAAACGGCAAAATGTAATGTTTATGTGTTGGAAGACCAACCCATGGAGTAAACTCCAGCGTAAAGAGGGTCATTCGCCATTGAAGTTTCATACCAGAAGGAGCAACCCATGTTACGCACAGCGTTGTTTTGGTAAAACGCATCTTCAGCTGTTTATATATCAATCAGTATGGCGACTAAGTCAGGGAAAGCTAAATCTAAGTCTAGATATACAGATGTACACACAATTTTAGAATAAATTGATCGGGAAAGTGAGACAGAGATTGTTGGAGGACGATTCATTTAGCGATTCCCAAATGTAGGAATATTTTTTGAACGGAGAGGACATCGTTTAGGACTGGTATGTTCTTCTCATGCTAATACCGTTGTTTGAAATTAATAATATAAAATATTATTTGTGATTAAAAAAATATATATATAAAAATGTAATGTAATGAAATGTGAGATGTGTCTGCCGCCCCAACCCACCCCCACATGAAATAGCCTATTTGAGGCTGTTGAGGGGAGGGCAGGCCCACAACAATGGCCAAAGTGAAATGGAGACAGTAGATACAGCTGGTCTGTCATAATATAATAGAGACAGTAGATCTAGCGGAAATGTCATAATATAACATAGACAGTAGATCTAGCTGGTCTGTCATAATATAACATAGACAGTAGATCTAGCTGGTCTGTCATAATATAATAGAGACAGTAGATCTAGCTGAAATGTCATAATATAACATAGACAGTAGATCTAGCTGGTCTGTCATAATATAAATGAGACAGTAGATCTAGCAGGTCTATAATAATATATTCAATCTTATGTTCCCTGTACTCTCTACATATATATATATATATATATATGTTTATTATACCTGTTGATACAGGGCTCATGTGTAAAACAACATTTTCTTTCCCAGTGACACTGACTCCGAATGGGAGCCCCCAGTGCCAAGGTGTCCATCCCCCACTGAAGCTGGTTCATCCAGCTCCTGCCACAAGTGGTGTTCATCTGCCCAAATGTATTTCTGCAGGCATGGATGTGCCTCAGGGCCAAAAGGGCACAGCATGGAGGCGTCACTGTGTTCTTTACTTCTATGCTTACTTTGAGGCAAATAACACTGAAACATGCATGAGAGCACCAGCTGTTCCGGAAGACAGTGTGATCACGCCCTCCGCAGCCAATATGAGTAAGACCTTTAAACAGGTCAACATTCACAAGGCTGCAGGGCCAGACAGATTACCAGGACTTGTGCTGCGAGCATGCGCTGACCAACTGGCAAGTGTCTTCACTGACATTTTCAACCTCTCCCTGTCCGAGTCTGTAATACCAACATGTTTTAAGCAGACCACCATAGTGCCTGTGCCCAAGAACACTAAGTAACCTGCCTAAATGACTACCGACCCGTAGCACTCACGTCTGTAGCCATGGAGTGCTTTGAAAGGCTGGTTGTGGCTCACATCAACACCATTATCCCAGAAACCCTTGACCCACTCTAATTTGAATACCGCCCCAACAGATCCACAGATGGTGCAATCTCTATTGCACTCCACACTGCCCTTTTCCACCTGGACAAAAGGAACACCTATGTGAGAATGCTATTCATTGACTACAGCTCAGCATTCAACACCCTAGTGCCCTCAAAGCTCATCAATAAGCTAAGGACCCTGGGACTGAACACCTCCCTCTGCACCTGGATCCTGGACTTCCTGACGGGCCTCCCTCAAGTGGTAAGGGTAGGTAACAACACATCCGCCACGCTGATCCTCAACACACAGGCCCCTCATGGGTGCTTGCTCAGTCGCCTCCTGTACTCCCTGTTCACTCATGACTGCACGGCCATGCACGACTCCAACACCATCATGAAGTTTGCAGATGACACAACAGTGGTAGGCCTGATCACCGACAACAACGAAACAGCCTACAGGGAGGGGTTCAGAGACCTGACCTGGTAGTGCCAGGACAACAACCTCTCCCTCAATGTGATACAGGAAAAAAGGACCTAGCACGCCCCCCTTCTCATCGATGGGACTGCAGTGGAGCAGGTGGATAGCTTCAAGCTCCTTGGTGTCCACATCACCAACAAACTAACATGGTCCAAACACACCAAGACAGTCGTGAAGAGGGCACGACAAAACCTATTCCCCATCAGGAGACTGAAAAGATTTGGCATGGGTCCTCAGATCCTCAAAAGGTTCTACAGCTGCACCATCAATAGCATCGGACTGGTTGCATCACTGCCTGGTATGGCAACTGCTCGGCCTCCGACCGCAAGACACTGCAGAGGGTAGTGCAAACGACCCAGTACATCACTGGGGCCAAGCCTCCTGCCATCCAGGACCTCTATACTGGCGGTGTCAGAGGAAGGCCATAAATATTGTCAAAGACACCAGCCACCCTAGTCATAGACTGTTCTCCCTGCTACCGCACGGCAAGCGGTACCGGAGCGCCAAGTCTAGGTCCAAGAGGTTTCTAAACAGCTTTATCCCCCAAGCCATAAGACTCCTGACCATCTAATCAAATGGTTACCCAGACTACTTGCATTGACCCCCCCCCCCCCCCCCTTTACACCGCTTCTACTTTCGGTTGTTATCATCTATTCATTGTCACTTTAATATCTACATTTACATATTACCTCAACTAACAGGTGCCCCGCACATTGACTCTACCGTTACCCCCCTGTATATAGTCTCGCTAATGTTATTTTACTTCTGCTCTTTAATCACTTGTTACTTTTATTTCTTATTCTTCTCCATATTTGTTTTGCTGCGTTGTTGGTTAGGGGCTCGTAAGTAAGCATTTCACTGTTGTATTCAGTGCATGTGCCTACTACAATTTGATTTGATTTTAATTGAATTTATTTATGGCTTTCAACCTCTGTCATATTGTGGTTTCAGAGTAATCTATCTAATAGAACACAGATTTTTTTGACATGGAAGCTTATCTAAGGTTAAACATGTAAAGTGTGGTTTATCACAGGGCAGCTTTCTTGGCACTCTACTCTTTTCTATTTTTACCAATGACCTGCCACTGGTATTAAACAAAGCCTGCATGTCCATGTAGTGTATGCTGATGATTCACCCCCATATTTGTTAAAACCACAGCTAGTGAAATGACTACAACCCTAAACAATAAGTTGCAGTCAGTTTTAGAAGGGCTGGTCAGTAATAAACTGGTCCTGAATACTAAAACTTAGAGCATTGTATTTGGTACAGATTATCCCCTAAGCTTTAGACCTCAGCTGAATCTGGTAATGAATGGTGTGGCTGTTTAGCAAGTTGAGTAGACTGAATTACTTGGTGTTACCTTAGATTGTAAACTGTCGTGGTTAACACTTATTCAAGGAAACACAGCATTATACAGAGCCATGAATGCATGGAACTCCCTTCCATCTCATATCGTGCAAGTGAACAGCAAACCTGATTTAAAAAAACAAATAAAGCAAAACCACCACACTACCACCACCATGCTTGACCATTGGTATGATGTTCTTACTGTGTAATGCAGTATTTGTTTTTCACAAGACATAATGGGACCCATCTTGCCCAAAAAGATGACTCAAGTTTGCCAAAAAGCACCTGGAAGCACCTGGATGATCATCAAGACTCTTAGAAGAATGTTCTGTGGAAGATGAGTCAAAAGTATAACTTTTTAGAGACATGGGTCCCATTATGCCTGGGGAAAACCAAACACTGCATTCCACAGTAAGAACCTTATACCAACGGTCAAGTATGGTGGGGGTTAGTGTGATGGTTTCGGGATGCTTTGCTGCCTCAGGACTTGGACGACTTGCCTTAATAATAGAAGGAACCATGAATTCTGATCTGTATCAGAGATTTATACATGAGAATGTCAGGCCATCCATATGTGAGATGAAGCTGAAGCTCAGCTGTGTCATGCAGCAAGACAATTATCCAAAAAATACAATCAAGTCGACATGAAAATGTCGAAAAAGCAACACATTTGAAGTTTTGGAATGGCCTAGTCAAATTCCAGACCTAATCTAACTTGACATTTTGTTGCATGGACTTGAAACAAGCAGTTCATGTTTGAAAACCCACAAATGTTGCTGACTTTAAGCAGTTCTGCATGCAATGTAAAATCAGGTTCCCTTTATCTAATATTAGGTTTTGGTTGAAGATCTGATAACATTCAAGATCAAAAATATGCAAAAATAGAGAAAATCAGAAAGGGGGCAAATTATTATTCACAGCATCTTTTCTATTATTTTCATTTAATCAACAAATATAGTCAGTCATTTTCATTATTGTGCATTTCCTTTTTCCTCAAACTGCACTCTCCAATTACCTTTCCAATCCTTAAATTACATTTCAACATTTATGTACATTATACAGGGGGTTAGGTACAGATTGTAGGAATCTTAATAAATTGCAGTCATTTGTGGTTTTCCACATTGATCTAGGCAGGGTGTGATGACATCATTACAATAGCTCTGAGTTGATTGAAGTTCCATTGAAACAGAACTATATAATCAATCATGCGCTCCAACTGCCATGCAGCCATTCTGTTCTCCCTTATCAAACTCTACCAGAACCGTGGTTCCCAACCTTTCTGTTATGACATGCTCCAACTAAAGTGTTTCAGATGTTACATTGACCCATGTAAACAGAACAATACTTCCAGCCACAGCCCAGTCCAAAGCAATAGGTCTTGATGCATGGTTTGGCAAACCCTAAATATCCATATCGTGATGCTCAAATGAAATAACATGCAATAAATGTACTGAAACTTCAAGCAAAACATGCACGGATGCTCACGCGTACACACACACACACACACATAACATCTGTCAAACATCATTTGACCAGTGTCTTAACCCTGGCCTGGGCTCAACTCTGTCTCCAGTGCTAATAGTTGGATTAGAGAAGAGTCCGATGATATTTATGAGTATGTCAGAGGAGACAGATCGCCTGGCAGAGATTAGACTCCATATAGGACAAAAATCTAATCTGAGTTAATCCTTCCATTGACAAAAATTAGACATGTAATCTAGAGATGTTTCCATTAGTCAATACACGTCTGTCTAAGAGTAAACATGTAATCTATACATATTTCCTCAGTCAATTAATATCTGTGTGGTAGAAGCACTGCAGCAGAGGGAGAGAGTCCACCCAGTATCTCATCCGTCATATCACTAAATTCCCCAAACTGGGAATGGAAGCATATGAGGGACTTGTTTTCCATTCTCTCCTCTTTGTGTTGGATGGACTGACATCCTTCCGTCTAAGGAGAGACTGATGGAGAAACCTCACACACAGCCGGATCCACAGTTACAGGTCTGGCACTGAGAGTTCCATTAGCTGCCAGTCCAAGGTAGCACTGTGTGTCACCTTGAGCCATCCAAAGAGTGTGCTTGCATTAGAGAGATTAGCTAGCAGGGTTGGATGGACCAGCAGGGTTGGATGACTCACACAGACACAGGCAGAACAGGACAGAACACACAGAACAGAACATAACATAACATAATTTGCACAACATAACACACAGAACATAACATATGTGAAGGAGAAGACATAAGGTGCTGCTACACCAGATGTTATCAGAAACATTAGAGATGTTTGAGAACAAATATTTAGGAAAGTTTAGAAAAGAACAAGCTGTCGTGATCGTGTATTGCAAAGTACTGACTGATTCTTGTACATATAAATGTACCTCATTTGTTTGGTAATTCTTTGTTCTAAAGAGAGACAGATGTAGGCAGTAAATTTACTGTAAAACCAATTACGTTAACCACTCCAAGACTCATAGACCACATGAAGTAAGTGATGCGCTGACACTCACACACGCTACCCCACACTCACTCATACACTCACACCTCTGCACCTGTAGGTCCTCTGACACACACATGCACACACACACACACACACGCACGCACGCACGCACACACACACACACACACACACACACACACACACACACACACACACACACACACACACACACACACACACACACACACACACACACACACAAAGCACGCACACAAACAAACAAACAAACAATTTATTTTGAGGTCAAGCTGATTATAGGGAGCAGCCAGTAGTTGAAAGGCTTCCCAGCCCCCTCACTGTACCTACATGACACACACATACAGTTTCCTAGACCCTCTGCAGGACACACACAGCTAGAACCACAACACAGGAGCTGGCTAAACTAAGCACTCAGAAGGAGACCGACTGACTGGGCCATTATAAAACCTACCTGTCATTATAAATCCTACCTGTTATTATAAAACCTACCTGTCATTATAAACCCTACCTGTTATTATAAAACCTACCGTTCAGAGCACTCAGCACCCACTCACACAGCTACTGCATACACATTGAGCAGATGTGATGTTCCGATGTGAACTAGCACTACCATTGTCTAGTGTTAGTAAAAGCTGTTTCCCAGTTACAAAGTATTTTAGCAAACAAGGAGACGCGAGGAGACGTAAGCAAACTAGATGTCGCCTTACTACAAAGTAGCTTTCACAAGCATACACATTCAGACAAATAACCACCACTTTACCTCAATTAGCATCTGTCCTGGTCAATACGGTCATTTACAGAATCACCATAATTCTTTCCACTGTGGGAGTGGGCTGGGCCTGCTTCGGTTTCACAGTCATTGTATCCTCTCCAGTCAACACACACACACACACACAAGGGTGCACACCAAGCACGAACGCACAGGCACACATACTAACACACACAATCTAGCCAATAACTCAACTTGCAGATTGATCACTAAAAATAGACAGTGATTTCAGACGTTTGAGAAGGTCCAGAGAATGTCGATATATGCCTTCCTCTGCGCTCACCCCAAAATGTTTAAACAATTGCCCAGCTCTGGTAGTGAACTCATTATGCTCAGACCCAGAGTGCACTGCTTAGACAACTGCACTACAACAGTTCACAGTGCTCTAGCAAGCCACGACAATACTGAGATTACAGATGATACGTAATGGTTATAGAGCTACGATTTTTATTATTTTGCTTTAAGCTTTCCCCAAACCATAGCCCTATCTTTAACCACCAGGAATTAATACCTAAACTTAACCCTTTGAATTGCTTCTGTTTTAACCCTGTAACGACATGGAATTAACGCTGTAATCACGCAGAGTTACTCCGTCAAAAATAGGCGTTCATCCATAATACGTTGAATTTTGAAGGGAAACTATGAGATCTTGTTGCAACTTGAGCCTTTGTTTTAACTGCTTTTTCTCTGAATCAGAGATCAAAGTACATGCACACATATACACTAGGGATGCGTGGGTTGACTCAAAACCCGCAGTCCCCACAGTTATATCAGCGCACAGGTTTAAAATCAAGAAATATCATGTTTATTTTTTTATTTAATTTTACTAGGCAAGTCAGTTAAGAACAAATTCTTATTTTCAATGACAGCCTTGGAACAGTGGGTTAACTGCCTGTTCAGGGACAGAACGACAGATTTGTACCTTGTCAGCTCGGGGATTCGAACTTGCAACCTTTCAGTTACTAGTCCAACGCTCTAACCACTAGGCTACCCTGCTGCCCCCGTGTATGAAGGGCAGGTGGGGGGGCGGGTTGCATAAAGAGAAAACAACACCTAAAAAAATCCATAAATGTATAATTCTCATGCAATTTATATCTATAGGCTACATTGAGGTTTTTCTTTCATTATTTTAGGCTTTCTGGCATTAGCTTTAGGGCCTAACTGTACACACGCCAAATGGCCTACACGCCAATCGCCAAATGCTTTTAGGAAATATTACTGGAAATTGTTTACAGTGTGGAACTAAAATCTGGACACTTACTGTAGGTCTATAACCTCTCACACAGATAACCTCTCACATAGCCTTAATATTAACTCTGCAGAATTAAGCATTTCTTGTCGTAAAATTATACAGCCAATGTAGGCTACATTTTAACTCGGACTTGCCTCGTTAAATAAATAAATAAATAAAAATGTAATATATTTGAACTCGGAACAGGAGAAATATGATTTCTTTCTTTCTTTCTTTCTTGAGTGAATGCAAATGTGCAGTTGCTGTACATACCCTCTTTAGAGCTGCTAACTTTATCAGCATCATAAAAGCTGATAGTATTTCAACCACATAAAATATTAATCCAAGCTGAACTGAAATCTTACCAGGAACAAGTTGGGTAGTTTTTATATAGCTTTCTATGATTTCTAGATTTTCTTACAACCAGTCAAACTGATGACATTTGGACATTTTGCACAGAAAATCTTTCCTGTTTTTTTTTATGTTGAATTATTGCATTTTCTCCCCGGTCCCTAAACGTCTTTGCTCCATGAAGAAGCAGAAATGACAGAGAACTTTACTGATGTCAACTATACTGAACAAAAATATAGACACAAGTTACCGTTCATATAAGGAAATCAGTCAATTTAAATAAATAAATTAGGCCCTAATCTATGGATTTTACAGGAATGGGCAGGGGCGCAGCCATGGGTGGGTCTGGGAGGGCATAGGCCCACACACTGGAGGGCCAGGCCCAGCCAGTCAGAATGAGTTTTTCCCCACAAAAGGGCTTTATTACAGACAGACATACTCCTCAGTTTCATCAGCTGTCTGGGTGGCTGGTCTCAGATCTCACAGGTGAAGAAGCCAGATGTGGAGGTCCTTGGCTGGCGTGGTTACACATGGTCTGCAGTTGTGAGACCGGTTGGACATACTGCCAAATTCTCTAAAATGACATTGAAGAAGGCATATGGTAGAGGAATTAACATTCGATTCTCTGCTCTGGTGGACATTCCTGTAGTCTGCATGCCAATTTCACGCTCCCTCAAAACTTGAGACATCTGTGGCATTGTGTTGTTTGACGAAACTGCACATTTGAGAGTGGCCTTTCATTGTCCCCAGCACAAGGTGCACCTGTGTAATGATCATGCTGTTTAATCAGCTTCTTGATATGCCACACCTGTCAGGTGGATGGATTATCTTGTCAAAGGAGAAATGCTCACTAACAGGGCTGTAAACAAATTTGTGCACATAATTTGAGAGAAATAAGATTTTTGTACGTATGGAACATTTCTGGGACATTTTATTTCAGCTCATGAAACATGGCACCAACACTTTACATACTACACCTCCAATGTCGTTTTAGAGAATTTGGCAGTACGTCCAAACGGCCTCCAACCGCAGACCACGCCAGCCCCTGCCCAGTCATATGATGTCCATAGATTAGGGCCCAATGCATTTATTTCAATTGACTGATTTCCTTATATCAACTGTATATCTTTGACATTTTTGCCTGAAATTGTTGCATGTTGCATTTATATTTTGGTTCAGTATATACCCAGTGAAGGCAAATAACCTTGAGGGTTCTATTCATACCCCATAGAGTAATGGGGATTTATTTTATTTTATAAATAGCAAACAAAAGCTAACACAGTCACATCAAACTCTGAAATGACAGCTAACGTTCCCTTTTAATTTGTTTTAAGATTTTTTTAATTTTTTTATCAATTTGCAAAAATGTCTAAAAACATGTTTTCACTTTGTAGTTATAAGGTATTGTGTGTAGATTGATGAGGGAAAATATATTTCATCAATTTTAGAATAAGGCTGTAACTTAACAAAATGTGAAAAAAGGGAAGTGGTCTGAGTTACATTTAGTATGGTGTGTAGCATCATTTGTGAATGTTCATCACCCATTTTGTATGATATGTTTCGAATTACAATTCGTATTATATGTTTCGTATTTGCAAAATGTATGATATGCTACAAATTCTAGCTAGGTGGGTAGGTGGCTAGCATTAGTTAGGGTTAGGGTTAAGGTTATGGTTAAGGAGTTAGGTTTTTATTTGTATTTATTTCACCTTTATTTAACCAGGTAGGCAAGTTGAGAACAAGTTCTCATTTACAATTGCGACCTGGCCAAGATAAAGCAAAGCAGATACAACAACACAGAGTTACACATGGAGTGAAACAAACATACAGTCAATAATACAGTATAAGTCTATATACAATGTGAGCAAATGAGGTGAGAAGGGAGGTAAAGGCAAAAAAAGGCCATGGTGGCAAAGTAAATACAATATAACAAGTAAAACACTGGAATGGTAGTTTTGCAATGGAAGAATGTGCAAGGTAGAAATACAAATAATGGGGTGCAAAGGAGCAAAATAAATAAATAAATTAAATACAGTTGGGAAAGAGGTAGTTGTTTGGGCTAAATTATAGGTGGGCTATGTACAGGTGCAGTAATCTTTGAGCTTCTCTGACAGTTGGTGCTTAAAGCTAGTGAGGGAGATAAGTGTTTCCAGTTTCAGAGATTTTTGTAGTTCATTCCAGTCATTGGCAGCAGAGAACTGGAAGGAGAGGCGGCCAAAGAAAGAATTGGTTTTGGGGGTGACTAGAGAGATATACCTGCTGGAGCGTGTGCTACAGGTGGGAGATGCTATGGTGACCAGCGAGCTGAGATAAGGGGGGACTTTACCTGGCAGGGTCTTGTAGATGACATGGAGCCAGTGTGTTTGGCGACGAGTATGAAGTGAGGGCCAGCCAACGAGAGCGTACAGGTCGCAATGGTGGGTAGTATATGGGGCTTTGGTGACAAAACGGATTGCACTGTGATAGACTGCATCCAATTTGTTGAGTAGGGTATTGGAGGCTATTTTGTAAATGACATCGCCAAAGTCGAGGATTGGTAGGATGGTCAGTTTTACAAGGGTATGTTTGGCAGCATGAGTGAAGGATGCTTTGTTGCGAAATAGGAAGCCAATTCTAGATTTAACTTTGGATTGGAGATGTTTGATATGGGTCTGGAAGGAGAGTTTACAGTCTAACCAGACACCTAAGTATTTGTAGTTGTCCACGTATTCTAAGTCAGAGCCGTCCAGAGTAGTGATGTTGGACAGGCGGGTAGGTGCAGGTAGCGATCGGTTGAAGAGCATGCATTTAGTTTTACTTGTATTTAAGAGCAATTGGAGGCCACGGAAGGAGAGTTGTATGGCATTGAAGCTTGCCTGGAGGGTTGTTAACACACTGTCCAAAGAAGGGCCGGAAGTATACAGAATGGTGTCGTCTGCGTAGAGGTGGATCAGGGACTCACCAGCAGCAAGAGCGACCTCATTGATGTATACAGAGAAGAGAGTCGGTCCAAGAATTGAACCCTGTGGCACCCCCATAGAGACTGCCAGAGGTCCGGACAGCAGACACTCCGATTTGACACACTGAACTCTATCAGAGAAGTAGTTGGTGAACCAGGCGAGGCAATCATTTGAGAAACCAAGGCTGTCAAGTCTGCCGATGAGGATGTGGTGATTGACAGAGTCGAAAGCCTTGGCCAGATCAATGAATACGGCTGCACAGTAATGTTTCTTATCGATATCATTTAGGACCTTGAGCGTGGCTGAGGTGCACCCATGACAAGCTCTGAAACCAGATTGCATAGCAGAGAAGGTATGGTGAGATTCGAAATGGTCGGTAATCTGTTTGTTGACTTGGCTTTGAAGACCTTAGAAAGGCATGGTAGGATAGATATAGGTCTGTAGCAGTTTGGGTCAAGAGTGTCCCCCCCCTTTGAAGAGGGGGATGACCGCAGCTGCTTTCCAATCTTTGGGAATCTCAGACGACACGAAAGAAAGGTTGAACAGGCTAGTAATAGGGGAGGCAACAATTTCAGCAGATAATTTTAGAATAAAAAGGGTCCAGATTGTCTAGCCCGGCTGATTTGTAGGGGTCCAGATTTTGCAGCTCTTTCAGAACATCAGCTGAACGGATTTGGGAGAAGGAGAAATGGGGAAGGCTTGGGCGAGTTGCTGTTGGGGGTGCAGTGCTGTTGACCGGGGTAGGAGTAGCCAGGTGGAAAGCATGGCCAGCCGTAGAAAAATGCTTATTGAAATTCTCAATTATGGTGGATTTATCAGTGGTGACAGTGTTTCCTATCTTCAGTGCAGTGGGCACATGGGAGGAGGTGTTCTTATTCTCCATGGACTTTACAGTGTCCCAGAACTTTTTTGAGTTAGTGTTGCAGGAAGCAAATTTCTGCTTGAAGAAGCTAGCCTTGGCTTTTCTAACTGCCTGTGTATAATGGTTTCTAGCTTCCCTGAACAGCTGCCTATCACGGGGGCTGTTCGATGCTAATGCAGAACGCCATAGGATGTTTTTGTGTTGGTTAAGGGCAGTCAGGTCTGGGGAGAACCAAGGGCTATATCTGTTCCTGGTTCTAAATTTCTTGAATGGGGCATGAATGGTTTATTTAAGATGGTTAGGAAGGCATTTAAAAAAAATATCCAGGCATCCTCTACTGACGGGATGAGATCAATATCCTTCCAGGATACCCCGGCCAGGTCGATTAGAAAGGCCTGCTCACTGAAGTGTTTCAGGGAGCGTTTTACAGTGATGAGTGGAGGTCGTTTGACCGCTGACCCATTACGGATGCAGGCAATGAGGCAGTGATCGCTGAGATCTTGGTTGAAGACAGCAGAGGTGTATTTAGAGGGCAAGTTGGTTAGGATGATATCTATGAGGGTGCCCGTGTTTAAGGCTTTGGGGAGGTACCTGGTAGGTTCATTGATAATTTGTGTGAGATTGAGGGCATCAAGTTTAGATTGTAGGATGGCTGGGGTGTTAAGCATGTTCCAGTTTAGGTCGCCTAGCAGCACGAGCTCTGAAGATAGATGGGGGGCAATCAGTTCACATATGGTGTCCAGAGCACAGCTGGGGGCAGAGGGTGGTCTATAGCAGGCGGCAACGGTGAGAGACTTGTTTTTAGAGAGGTGGATTTTTTAAAGTAGAAGTTCAAATTGTTTGGGTACAGACCTGGATAGTAGGACAGAACTCTGCAGGCTATCTTTGCAGTAGATTTGGCAGAATTCTTGGTGGTCTTCCTAAGCCAGGATTCAGACACAGCTAGAACATCCGGGTTGGCAGAGTGTGCTAAAGCAGTGAATAGAACAAACTTAGGGAGGAGGCTTCTAATGTTAACATGCATGAAACCAAGGCTATTACGGTTACAGAAGTCGTCAAAAGAGAGCGCCTGAGGAATAGGAGTGGAGCTAGGCACTGCAGGGCCTGGATTCACCTCTACATCGCCAGAGGAACATAGGAGGAGTAGAATAAGGGTGTGGCTAAAAGCAATAAGAATTGGTCATCTAGAACGTCTGGAACAGAGAGTAAAAGGAGGTTTCTGGGGGTGATAAAATAGCATCGGGGTATAATGTACAGACAAAGGTATGGTAGGATGTGAATACAGTGGAGGTAAACCTAGGTATTGAGTGATGAAGAGAGAGATATTGTCTCTAGAAACATCATTGAAACCAGGAGATGTCATTGCATGTGTGGGTGGTGGAACTAATAGGTTGGATAAGGTATAGTGAGCAGGACTAGAGGCTCTACAGTGAAATAAGCCAATAAACACTAACCAGAACAGCAATGGACAAGGCATATTGACATTAAGGAGAGGCATGCTTAGTCGAGTGATCAAAAGGGTCCAGTGAGTGGAGAGGTTGGTTGGGGGTCACGGCCATCGGTAGCAAGCTAGCATAGGATGGAGGTCTGTTTTTAGCCACCTCTTGCGTTCCGTCAGTAGATTTAGTGGGGTTCCGTGTGGTAGAGGGGATTAATCCAAATCACACAACAACAACAAAAATAAAAACAATAGATATAGTTATAGAGGCCCAAGAAGAAAACATAATATTAATACAAATAAATCAATAAATTGTCCGATTGTCTATTCAGATAGCAGCCGATAAGACAGCTAACGGTTAGCAGGCCGCAGATGGGCGTTCAGGTAACGTCGCGACGGAGGAGCCAGCCGGATAACTCATTCGGGTAGATAACGTCGGCAGTCAGTTGTGAAGGCCCGGTGGGGCTCCGCGTAGGCAGCAAAACGGGTCCGGATAGGTGACTGCAGCCCAGGAGTGATTGATGGAACTCAGGAGTGATTGACGGAGCTGGCTAGCTCCGGAATAATTTATGTTTGCTCCGGAATAGTCACACGGATAGCAGCTAGCTAGCTGTGAGATCCAGGTATGAATATCCAGAGAGCGGTTGAAATCCAGGGACATGGAGAGAAAAATTGGTCCGGTATGTTCCATTTCGAGCCGCGCTGCGCCGTACAAAACTGGCGATAGATTTTCGAGCTAAAGGATAGCTGATGACCACAAACTGTGGTTAGCTGAATACTAACGATTTGCCAGTAAAGAAGCTAACTAGCTTCTGAACTAGCTACCGATTAGCTTCTGGATTAGCTTCTGGGCTAGCTTCTGGCTAGCTCCTGGCTAGCTTCTGGCTAGTTTCTGGCTAGCTTCTTGGAGTTTCTGGCTAGCTTCTTGGAGGATTACAGATTTGAGGTAAATAATACTTTTTTACAAATATAAATTGGTGAGGCGGGTTGCAGGAGAGTGTTTTGAAGATGAGTTGATGGAAAATCTAAAAAAATGTATGTGAAAAAAAGTTGTAAATATATATATATACGGGACACGACAAGACGAGGACAAAAGACGTCTGAACTGCTATGCCATCTTGGAACCTGTGAAGGATTTGAACCTGTGAAGGTTGAAGGATTAAGGTTGGGAAAAGGGTTAAGGTTAAGGTTAGGGTTAGAGGAAGGGTAAGCTAACATGCGAAGTCATTGAAAAGTAGCTAAAAAGTAGTTGAAAAGTTGCTAATTAGCTAAAATGATCAAGTTGTCCATGATGAGATTTGAACTCACAACACTTGAACCATCTTGCAAGTAGTACCATTAAGCATGTTCTTTTCAGTGTATGAAGGTAAGCAAAGTATATTTTTTTATTGAAATATATGAAGCCAAAGTCATATGATAAACTATAACTAGATAAATAAAGTTGAAACTATATTGTAATTTGAGCACCTTTGTAAGCTAACGTGAACTCACGTAAACTCATACATCGCCTTGGTCCGTACAATTGCCCTTATTATAGCGCCCCAAAAATGTAATACTTCCAGATCAACTGTAATGTCAATGCCATTGTAAAAGCACAATTTATCCCCTTTCCAACAGAATCAATTACATGACCTAAACACTGCCCGTTTCTGCATAATTCAAGCAGGCAATGAGCCCCATCGGGTCTTTTTTAAAATGGCGGGTGGGGAAGCGAAACTAATGCGGCAGGGCAGCCTAGTGGTTAGAGCATTGGACTAGTAACCGGAAGGTTGCAAGTTCAAATCCCCGAGCTGACAAGGTACAAATCTGTCATTCTGCCCCTGAACAGGCAGTTAACCCACTGTTTCTAGGCCATCATTGAAAATAAGAATTTGTTCTTAACTTACTTGCCTAGTAAAATAAATAAGAAGGAGAAGGAGAGATGTCATGTGGGAAAATTGCTTTTTTTCACTCGATCTGTTCACCTTATCACCTCTAAAATGTAAATAAAACACTATAAAGAGTTTATGTAATGTGTCATTACATACCTATTTGAAGGTTTGTGTCGATTTGAATCGGGTTTTTAGGGCAGTGCTAAAGGGATCTTAGAAGTAAACAGCGGTTTTGAGAATGATGATCGCAGGCAGTGATGACGCAAAAAATGACTACCCCCGTCACTGTCCATTTCTTGTTTTTAAATTATGAGAGAAGTGCTGCACCTGGTGGAGAGAGATTGTAAGACAGAAATAGTTGCTTTACGAATGCTGTACGTTACGACATGACACGCCACGATGTAACGGAGGGTCCGTTTTTTTTACTTTTCTCCAAAACTATAGAGCCATTACCATGTGGATCACTGCTTGAATAGAAACCTAGTTAACACCCCCGATTTTGAAGTCAAACAGTCGCTACAGTCCCATTCGTTTTTTTGTAGCCTCGTTTGAATGTTGCGGTTGCGCACATTTGTACGGAATAGGGTGAGTTTACGTTAGCTAGCAAGCTAACTTAGCCCAGCTAAACAGAAAAATCTAGGCCACTTTAATTCGGCACATTACAAGCTAGTCAGCTAACTCTTTCAAATAAACATATTTTTTTTGTCATAGGATATGCCAAAAAGAGTTACAGACCCAGCCTGACATTGGCAATTAGCTAATTGTTTATTTTATTTCAGTATTGCAGTGTCGAGTCAATTGAAGGGACTAGCCTATGTTTCATGAAGCGATTAGAAGACTATTGCTAACTAAGAGGAGGTACATATACATTATTTATAATAAGTCTTGGTGATTCAATAGCCTTGTTAATCATTACATTACTTTTAACACACTATCTATGTTTTTCTCAGTCTGGCAGTAACCCAGAACTATCATATGCAGATGATCTCTATTTTGGCTGCTGCTGACAACAACTGCATCAGCTCCTGAGTGGCGCTGCGGTCCAAGGCACAGCATCTCAGTGCAAGAGGCGTCACTACAGTCCCTGGTTTGTATCCAGGCTGTATCACATCCGTCCGTGATTGGCAGTCCCATAGGGCGGTGTACAATTGGCCCAGCATCTTCCGGGTTTGGCCGGGGTAGGCTGTGATTGTAAATTAGAATTTGTTCTTAACTGACTTGCCTAGTAAAATGTAAATGTAAGTTGTTCTTCTACATCATAATAATTATTTCACTGGATGCCATTTTGTCTTAATTTTGGCAGATTAACTGATACTTATTTAGAAGATTAACTCTTATTTTTGCTCCTTTTTTCTTCTTCTCTGGAACCAGTCAAGCAGGTACCTCAGCTGCTAAGGAGTTGGACCTGTGGCAAGAGTTAGACCTGTGGCAAGAGTTAGACCTGTGGCAAGAGTTAGACCTGAGGCAAGAGTTAGACCTGTGGCAAGAGTTAGACCTGTGGCAAGAGTTAGACCTGTGGCAAGAGTTAGACCTGAGGCAAGAGTTAGACCTGTGGCAAGAGTTAGACCTGTGGCAAGAGTTAGACCTGTGGCAAGAGTTAGACCTGTGGCCAAACGGTGTCCAGTTTAAATCCGTGGCTGGGTGATGGGAAAAAAAACTGCCAGAATGAATCTGACAACTGGAGGGCTGCTGGGTTCACATCCTAAAAATATTCCCCCACCGTTGGGCCCTTGAGCAAGGCCCCTTAACCCCACAACATGCTCTCCATCCTGTGGTGCTGCATGTACAGTAGCTTGAACCTGTGATTGTCTCAACTGTATGTTTAAGGTGTGCTGTTTGGGGGGGGGGGGGGGGGGGGGGGGTGTTGAGAATGGAGCAGAAGACACATTATAGACACATTATTTAATAGTAGTAGCTATAATTAATCAAATAAACCATGCAGGGTTCTATATAGAACCATTTTGGTTCAGTGTAGAATAACCTCTAGGGTCAAACTTTTAGGGGTTCCATTTTATGAAGCAAGCGAGAGAACCCTTTTTGGTTCTATAAGGAACCTTTATATCTGTGTAAGCAGAAACATATCTAAATCAGGCAAAAAAATCCTGCACCCTATGTCAACAAATAATTATGTCTCTGACTGCAGCCTACAGAGCATTCTCTATATTAGTGGGTTAGGATTGGGTGCCGGCATCACATTTCACTGTATCACATATAATCGGCAGTTGCGGATGGGTTATTAGTAATTGCGGGCGGGTGTGGGTGAATAAACAGCTGACCTGTGCACCATTAACACACGCACTCACACACACAAACACGCACTCACACATGTGCACAGGGAGGGGAAAAAATGACTAAATACAATTACAAAATAACATAAAAATCTATGTATATAAAAAAAACTATTTAATTCAAATACATATATTTTTGTATTATTAAATACAAAAATACATTTGTATGTAGCCGACCTGAACAACCACAACATTCTCAGTAATGGTCACAAAAACGTATTTGCTGCTATAACTGTGATATGTTGTTATTTATCTACCTTCAGCAAGTCCTTCTGGATAAGAGTGTCTGCTAATGAGTAAAATGTAAATGTACAGTACAGTACCAGTCAAAAGTTTGGACACATTCAAGGGTTTTTCTTTATTTTTACTATTCTCTACATGGTAGAATCATAATGAAGACATCAAAACTATGAAATAACACAAATGGATACTTGTAGTAACCCAAAATGTATTTTATATTTGAGATTCTTCAAAGTAGCCACTCTTTGTCTTGATGACAGCTTTGCACACTCTTGGCATTCTCTCAACCAGTTCCATGAGGACCTGGAATGCATTTCAATTAACATGTGTGCCTTGTTAACAAGGTTAACAAGTTAACATGGTTAAAAACAAGGTAACAAGGTTAAAAAGTTAACATGTGGAATTACTTTCCTTCTTAATACATTTGAGCCAATCAGTTGTGTTGTGACAAAGTAGAGTACTTAAGATAGCCCTATTTGGTAAAAGACGAAGTCCATATTATGGCAAGAGCAGCTCAAATAAGCAAAGAGAAAAAAGCCACTACTAAAGGACAATAATAAGAAGAGACTTGCATGGGCCAAGAAACACGAGCAACGGACATTATAACGGTGGTCCAAATGTGAGATTTTTGGTTCCAACCGCCGTGTCTTTGTGAGAAGCAGAGTAGGTTGAACGGATGATCTCCGCATGTATGGTTCCCACCGTGAAAAATGGAGGAGGAGGTGTGATGGTGACACTATCAGTGATTTACACTTAACCAGCATGGCTACCATAGCATTCTGCAGCAATACACCATCCCATCTGGTTTGCTCTTAGTGGGACTATCATTTGTTTTTCAACAGGACTATGACCCAAAACACACCTCCAGGCTGTGGAAGGGTTATTTGACCAATAAGGAGAGTGATGGAGTGCTGCATCAGATGACCTGGCCTCCACAATCACCCAACCTCAACACAATTGAGATGGTTTGGAATGAGTTGGACCGCAGAGTGAAGGAAAAGAAGCCAACAAATGGGAACTCCTTCAAGACTGCTGGAAAACCATTCCAGGTGACTACTTCATGAAACTGGTTGAGAGAATGCCAAGAGTGTGCAAAGCTGTCATCAAGGCAAAGTGATTTGTTTAACACTTTATTTGGTTACTAGATGGTTCCACACGTGTGGCTGCCTCTGACTGGAACGAATTGCAAAAATCGCTGAAGTTGGAGACTTTTATCTCCCTCACCAACTTCAAACATCAGCTATCTGAGCAGCTAACCGATCGCTGCAGCTGTACATAGTCTATTGGTAAATAGCCCACCCTTTTCACCTACCTCATCCCCATACTGTTTTTATTTATTTACTTTTCTGCTCTTCTGCACACCAATATCTCTACCTGTACATGACCATCTGATCTTTTATCACTCCAGTGTTAATCTGCAAAATTGTAATTATTTGCCTACCTCCTCATGCCTTTTGCACACATTGTATATAGACCCCCCCTTTGTTTTCTACTGTGTTATTGACTTGTTAATTGTTTACTCCATGTGTAACTCTTTGTTGTATGCTCACACTGCTATGCTTTATCTTGGCCAGGTCGCAGTTGCAAATGAGAACTTGTTCTCAACTAGCCTACCTGGTTAAATAAAGGTGAAATAAAAAAATAAATAAAAATTTCATAGTTGTGATGTCTTCACTATTATTCTACAATGTAGAAAATAGTACAAAATAAAGAAAAACCCTTGAATGAGTAGGTGTGTCCAAACTTTTGACTGGTACTGTTTATATATATTTGAATTCAAGACCAGATTGGTGTGTGAGCTATTTGGCATACATACTTGTTTATACTTCATCAAATCAAATCAAATGTTATTAGTCACATGCGCCGAATACAGCAGGTGTAAACCTTACAGTGAAATGCTCACTTACCATCCCCTAACCAACAATGTAGTTTAAAAATATACGGATCAGAATAAGAAATAAAAGTAACAAGTAATTAAAGAGCAGCAGTAAAATAACGATAGCGAGACTATATACAGGGGGGTACCGGTATAGAGTCAATGTGCAGGGGGAACCAGTTAGTTGAGGTAATATGTACATGTAGGTAGAGTTATTAAAGTGACTATGCATAGATGATAACAACAGAGAGTAGCAGCGGTGTAAAAGAGGGGGAGGGGGGGCAAAGCAAATAGTCTGGGTAGCCATTTGATTATATGTTCAGGAGTCTATGGCTTGGGGGTAGAAGCTGTTTAGAAGCCTCTTGGACCTAGACTTGGCACTTCAGTACCGCTTGCCGTGCGGTAGCAGAGAGAACAGTCTTTGACAAGGGTGGCTGGAGTCTTTGACAATTTTTAGGGCCTTCCTCTGACACTGCCTGGAAAAGAGGTCCTGGATGGCAGGAAGCTTGCCCCCAGTGATGTACTGGGCTTTTCGCACTACCCTTTGTAGTGCCTTGCAGTCGGAGGGCCCGGGCAGTTGCCGTACCAGGTGGTGAAGCAACCAGTGCTCCAGTGCTCCAATGCTCTCGATGGTGTACCTGTAGAACCTTTTGAGGATCTGAGGACCCATGCCAAATCTTTTCAGTCTCCTGATGGGGAATGGGTTTTGTCGTGCGCTCTTCATGACTGTCTTGGTGTGCTTGGACCATGTTAGTTTGTTGGTGATGTGGACACCAAGGAACTTGAAGCTCTCAACCTGCTCAACTGCATCCCCGTCGATGAGAATGGGGGCATGCTCGGTCCACTTTTTCCTGTAGTCCACAATCATCTCCTTTGTCTTGATCACGTTGAGGGAGAGGTTGTTGTCCTGGCACACGGCCAGGTCTCTGACCTCCTCGCTATAGGCTGTCATGTCATTGTCGGTTATCAGGCCTACCACTGTTGTGTCATCGGCAACCTTAATGTTGGTGTTGGAGTCGTGCCTGGCTGTTCAGTCATGAGTGAACAGGGAGTACAGGACGGGACTGAGCAAGCACCCATGAGGGGCCTGTGTGTTGAGGATCAGTGTGGTGGATGTGTTGTTACCTACCCTTACCACCTGGGGGAGGCCCGTCAGGATGACCAGGATAGCATTCTCACATAGGTGCTCCTTTTGTCCAGGTGTACTAGGGCAGTGTGGAGTGCAATAGAGATTGCACCATCTGTGGATTTGTTGGGGGGTACACAAATTGGAGTGGGTCTAGGGTTTCTGGGATAATGGTGTTGATGTGAGCCATGACCAGCCATTCAAAGCACTCCATGGCTACAGAAGTGAGTGCTATGGGTCGGTATTCATTTAGGCAGGTTACTTAGTGTTCTTGGGCACATGCACTATGGTGGTCTGCTTATAACATGTTGGTATTACAGACTCGGACAGGGAGAGGTTGAAAATGTCAGTGAAGACACTTGCCAGTTGGTCAGCGCATGCTCGCAGCACACGTCCTGGTAATCCATCTGGCCCTGCAGCCTTGTGAATGTTGACCTGTTTAAAGGTCTTACTCACATCGTCTGTGGAGAGCGTGATCACACATTCTTCCTGAACAGCTGGTGCTCTCATGCATGTTTCAGTTTTATTTGCCTTGAAGCGAGATATAGCAGTAGTTTAGCTCATCTGGTAGGCTCGTGTCACTGGGCAGCTCTCGGCTGTGCTTCCCTTTGTAGCCTGCAATGGTTTGCCAGTCCTGCCACATCCGACAAGCTTCAGAGCCGGTGTAGTATGATTAGATCTTAGTCCTGTATTGATGCTTTGCCTGTTTGATGGTTCGTCGGAGGGTATTTCTAATAAGCTTCCGGGTTAGTGTCCCACTCCTTGAAAGCGTCAGCTCTAGCCTTTAGCTCAGTGCGGATGTTGCCTGTAATCCATGGCTTCTGGTTGGGATATGTACGTACTTTCACTGTGGTGACGACGTCATCGATGTAGTTATTGATGAAGCCAATGACTGATGTGGTGTACTCCTCAATGCCATTGGAGGAATCCTGGAACACATTCCAGTCTGTGCTAGCAAACAGTCCTGTAGCTTATCATCTGCTTCATCTGACCACTTTTTTATTGATCTTGTCACCGGTGCTCCCTTCTTAAATTTTTGCTTATAAGCAGGAATCAGGATCATAGATTTATTGTTAGATTTGTCAAATGGAGGGCGAGGGAGAGCTTTGTATGCATCTCTGTGTGTGGATTAAAGGTGGTCCAGAGATTTTTTCCCTCTGGTTGCACATTTAACATGCTGATAGAAATGGGGTTAAACCGATTTAAGTTTCCCTGCATTAAAGTCCCCAGCTACTAGGAGTGCCGCCTCTGGGTGAGCGTTTTCTTGTTTCTTATGGCGGAATACAGCTCATGCAGTGCTGTCTGTGCCAGCCTCAGTCTGTGGTGGTATTTAAACAGCTACGAAAAATACAGATGAAAACTCTCTAGGTAAATAGTGTGGTCTACAGGTTATCATGAGACACTCTACCTCAGGCGAGGAATAGATCGAGACTTCCTTAGATTTTGTGCACCAGCTGTTATTTACAAAAATACATTGTCTGCCGTCCCTTGTCTAAGCTGACACCGCTGTTCTATCCTGCCGGTACAGGGTATAACCAGCCTGCTGTATGTTGATAATGTCGTTGTTCAGCCACGACTGTAAGATATTACAGTTTTGAATGTCCCTTTGGTAGTTTAATCTTCCAAGGAGGTCATCGATTTTATTCTCCAAACATTGCACGTTTGCTAGCAGAATGGAAGGAAGTGGAGGTTTATTCGATCACCTATGAATTCTCAGGAGGCAGCCCACCCTCTTGCCACTTTTTCTCCACCTTCTCTTCACTCTAATCATGGGGATCTGAGCCTGTTACCGAGAAAGCAGTACATAATTTGCGTCGAGCTCGTCAGACTCATTAAAGGAAAAAAGTATTCTACCAGTCCGTGGTGATTAATCGCAGTCCTGATGTCCAGAAGTTATTTTCGGTCATAAGAGACGGTAGCGGCAACATTGTGTACAAATAAGTTAAAAAATAAGCTACAAACAGCGCAAATAAATGAACAAAAAAGCACAATCGGTTGGGGACATCTAACACGGTCAGCCTTCTTCTCCGGTGCCATTGTCATCTATCAACATGGCTGTAGACAATTAGACTGCGACAAGCATTTCTGGTGAAAACAACATTTAATTTATACTCCGGGTGGAATGTTTGTAAACAGTCACTGTCGGTTTCCTTGTCACAGACAGTTAAACTTTGAACCTGTCGCTGCGTCCACTGTCATGGTTACTGACTGAGCTAGCAACTAGACAGTGCACAAAATTCTTTGGTAGAATGCCACGCTTTTATTTTGTCACACTAATAACTGTAAGCTGTTTTCTGTAATTAGCTCGCCATTAACATGTAAATAATTATTTTGTTGTGAGTTTATTTTCCTGTAATAATTAATAAAAAATTTGCTAAAGCTAATATGGTCATCTATGCTCTGGTCATTATTTGAACTGGCTAGCCAGCTTGCTAGCAAGTTTAGAAATGTGCTTTTAGTTTCGTGGCTTGCTAGATTGACAAATTCTAAATAAATGTTTTAACGGATGGGTTTATTGGTGTTAATATATAACAGTTATGCTATTTGGATCACCAGGCTGATCACCTGTCATTTTTGTGTTTACAGTTTTACATAATGACAACTCCAAGTTTGATGTCAGACGACTATAGAAAGACGATAGACCAACTGTAAACCAGCCTTTAGGCCCTAAAGTTTAGGCTTAAAAACGAATGCCAATAATTATACGTTTATCGATTTTTAAGGTATTGCTTTCTCTATAAACCTACACACATACACATTGCAATCTTAACAGAATTATTCATTGAGATTCAACTACCCACCCGCCTTTCATCCACACAATAATTCATGACCCTAATCCCGCCGGCCCGCGGATATAACCTTGGAGACTGCAGGTTATGAGTCAACCTGCGCATCATTAGCATGTGTGTGTGCGTCTGTGTGCGCGCGTGTGTGTGCCTACGTGTGTGTGTGCCTACGTGTGTGTGTCCTGTTGATGCTGACCAGGCGTTACTCCAGTTTGACGGATGATTATTGAACATTAGTTGTGGGTTTGTTGGAGTCTGGCATTTTCCCACTGTGCTTTATTATTCACCACAAAGGCTGTGTTCAATCAAACAAACTGCTACATGGATTATCCTTAACCTTTGTCTTATATACAGAGCTACACACCACTGCAGATACAGAATGACTGCTGAACAAATCTCGCTCAACATCAGTGGTCATCAACTCTGGCCCAGGGTGCCCACAGGTTGTGCAGGCTTGCAACATATCAGAGCATGATTAGCTGAATCAGACGTGTTCATGCTGAGCTGGAACATAACCATGCACGCCTTATACTGTAGCTCTATGATCAGGGTTGAGGACCAGTGTTCAACTGCAGACTGTGATCGTTTTGTGTACAGGAAATTTAAAGCGGTGTGTTTATTGTGTACAGGCAGTTTAAAGCGGTGTGTTTATTGTGTACAGGCAGTTTAAAGCAGTGTGTTTATTGTGTACAGGC
Source organism: Oncorhynchus kisutch (assembly GCF_002021735.2). NCBI lineage: Eukaryota > Metazoa > Chordata > Actinopteri > Salmoniformes > Salmonidae > Oncorhynchus > Oncorhynchus kisutch. The sequence continues at coordinate 29,140,846 of NC_034199.2, read as the reverse complement.
AGTTTAAAGCGGTGTGTTTATTGTGTACAGGCAGTTTAAAGCGGTGTGTTTATTGTGTACAGGCAGTTTAAAGCGGTGTGTTTATTGTGTACAGGCAGTTTAAAGCGGTGTGTTTATTGTGTACAGGCAGTTTAAAGCGGTGTGTTTATTGTGTACAGGCAGTTTAAAGCGGTGTGTTTATTGTGTACAGGCAGTTTAAAGCGGTGTGTTTATTGTGTACAGGCAGTTTAAAGCGGTGTGTTTATTGTGTACAGGCAGTTTAAAGCGGTGTGTTTATTGTGTACCAGCATGAGCAAAACGTCTTAAACCTTATATCTGTTGCTTGCAGAAGCGAGAGAGTAAAAGGTCGCAAAGCTGAAAGCGCATTCTGATGACCCAGGGACTTCCTGTCCCATTTCCTGTGGGAAGAAAAAAACAGAAGAGAAAGAGAGGTGATGGCAGGTGGAGAGAGAGTTAGTGCCTGTTTCATCATCACATGCACCGTAAACCAATATGAGGTTATAGGAAATGTTAGCAGTATGGTCCACCCATTTCCAGTCAATGCTAATCTTTGACGGCGCCATACTAGAGTCTAGACAGAGAAGGCAGTAGGGGAGGGCCTTGTCTTGAAGTAGGTAATAGAAAAATCTTACTGTACGGTCGAGAACTGTTCCTCCAACCTCAGATATATTGGGTAGATGGCTGATAGATCCTCTGGACAGACTTATGGTAAACCTCTCCCCCAGATGAGCAACAGGCTGGGAAATGTGTCTGTGTGGAGTCTGTGTGGGTGAACAGGACATCCCTTTTCTCAGAACATCATTAGCTATTCATCTCCATCGTGGGTGTTGCGTTCACATTTGCGTCCGCAGACGGTACACACACGCTCGGGCACGCACACGCACAAACACTCATGAATGCACACATACAATCAACATAAACACATACAATATGCAGATACACATAAAAACACATACAGACACACATACACACACAATAACGCACACGCACACACACACTCACACCCACACTCAGACATGACTGAATTCCCCGTCTCAGTCTGTGTTCAGAAACACTTATTTTCCAAGGTGTGTCTGAGTGGTTGTTCTCAGGCCGAATTTCTCAGATCCACACATCAATCAGCCGCGGCAGTCATAACAACAACTCTATCACTAGGATTAAGAAAGACTGTTAATCGCCTTGGAAACCAGTGTTTTCCTACTACAGTAGATTTGTTTAGAAACAAAATAGAATGGTAATGAGGGTTTTAAACTCCATTACTGGAGGGCTGCAGCGCTTGCTGGTTTTCATCCTCCCTTCTTTTGTTCTTTAATCTGGTTGAGTGGTCAATCAATAGCAAGGAAGACACACACACACAAAAACAGCTGCCAATAAGCAACTTGACCACAGCCACACTAGTTACCATCTCATGCATTAGATCTCTAAAACTCTTGGTACTGAAAGAAACATCTGTCTACACTACCCCAGCCACACCCAGTACACAGTAAGCCTGCTGGGTTAGATCACACTCACAGAATGCAGGAAGCTTGGTTGCTGTTTAGGCAAATCAGAGGGAATTTAACCAACATGATCTCAGTCAGGAGCAGAGAGCCTTCTCTCGGAAAATAAAATGCTTGAGTGGAAGACTTGATCACTGCGGTTTTGTCTATCTGAGGAGCCAGTGTGTGTCTGTGTCTGTGTGTGTATTTGTGTGTGTTTGTGTGTCCATGCATGAATTGTGTTTGTTTAGATGAGCTGATTATGGTCACTGTACTGTGGCCAACACACAAATGACACAAGCAGCTGAATTACACACAGACACAGACAGACGTGCCACTCACTTCAATTACCTGAAGCAGAGAGAAGACAACCAACCACACTGTAAACAGACAGGAAAGGATGGAAATCAGAAGCATTACGGAAAAACCACATTATTTCACATTTGAAATTTCAACATGTTTTGAAATCATGTGAAACCATATGTTTTTGGGACACTTCACATGGGATGATATTTCACATGAGGTTTCACATGTGGATTTTCATGTGATCACATAACCTTTCACATGTGGATTCAAAGGATCACATTAGATTTCACAGGAAATGCTATGCCAACAAAAATGAATATAAGACAAGACCTGAAAATGGTTGTCTAGCAATGATCAACCAATTTGACAGTGCTTGAAGAATTTTGAAAATAATAATAAATCATTTTTGCACAATCCAGGTGTGTAAAGCTCTTAGCGACTTACTTAGAAATATTAACAGCTGTAATTGCTGCCAAAGGTATTGACTCAAGGGTGTAAATACTTATGTAAATTAGATATTTATGTCTTTAATTTTCAATACATTTGAAAAAAATTCTAAAAACATGTTTGAACTTTTTCATTAAGGGGCATTGTGTGTAGGTGGGTGAGAAACATATATATTGTGTGTAGGTGGGTGAGAAACATATATATTGTGTGTAGGTGGGTGAGAAACATATATATTGTGTGTAGGTGGGTGAGAAACATATATATTGTGTGTAGGTGGGTGAGAAACATATATATTGTGTGTAGGTGGGTGAGAAACATATATATTGTGTGTAGGTGGGTGAGAAACATATATATTGTGTGTAGGTGGGTGAGAAACATATATATTGTGTGTAGGTGGGTGAGAAACATATATATTGTGTGTAGGTGGGTGAGAAACATATATATTGTGTGTAGGTGGGTGAGAAACATATATATTGTGTGTAGGTGGGTGAGAAACATATATATTGTGTGTAGGTGGGTGAGAAACATATATATTGTGTGTAGGTGGGTGAGAAACATATATATTGTGTGTAGGTGGGTGAGAAACATATATATTGTGTGTAGGTGGGTGAGAAACATATATATTGTGTGTAGGTGGGTGAGAAACATATATATTAGGGGGAAATATATGTGTGTAGGTGGGTGAGAAACATATATATTGTGTGTAGGTGGGTGAGAAACATATATATTGTGTGTAGGTGGGTGAGAAACATATATATTGTGTGTAGGTGGGTGAGAAACATATATATTGTGTGTAGGTGGGTGAGAAACATATATATTGTGTGTAGGTGGGTGAGAAACATATATATTGTGTGTAGGTGGGTGAGAAACATATATATTGTGTGTAGGTGGGTGAGAAACATATATATTGTGTGTAGGTGGGTGAGAAACATATATATTGTGTGTAGGTGGGTGAGAAACATATATATTGTGTGTAGGTGGGTGAGAAACATATATATTGTGTGTAGGTGGGTGAGAAACATATATATTGTGTGTAGGTGGGTGAGAAACATATATATTGTGTGTAGGTGGGTGAGAAACATATATATTGTGTGTAGGTGGGTGAGAAACATATATATTGTGTGTAGGTGGGTGAGAAACATATATATTGTGTGTAGGTGGGTGAGAAACATATATATTGTGTGTAGGTGGGTGAGAAACATATATATTGTGTGTAGGTGGGTGAGAAACATATATATTGTGTGTAGGTGGGTGAGAAAAATAAATACATTTAATCAATTTGGGATTCAGGTTGTAACACAACAAAATATGGAATAAGTCAAGGGGTCTGAAAGCACTGTACATATTCAACAGACTTTGACTACATTGTGTATGTTTAGTTATACAGTAATTAGTCAATTGTACATTTTACAGTCTTTTTACAGTACATTTCTACAGTTAAAGGATACTGTATGCACTTGGGTACTTTTTGACCCATCCTGCAATTAACTTGGCATGCCTCACGTGCAAATGCATTCAAACTTACAGGATACTTTAGATGCGCTTATGGCACACACAGCACCCAAAAGAAAATCCTGTAATTTTATTGTAAGTTACCAGCTACTGCGTTACGGTGAAAATAGTGGAAACAACTTTTACTGTATTGACACAGCTGTTTGGGGCAATGTGCTGACTGGACTCATTAGCACATTTGGGGACATAATCTAAACTATGTTGTATTTGTGCCAACCATCAGTGGAAATGTTTTACCAGTTTAAGTGGTTCTATTGTTATGTTGATGAAGGCTGAGCACATCTTTTGACACTAATAGTTCTGCAATTTTTGTAAGACCTTGTGATAAGCAAGTGCTGCACTGTTAAGAGTTTACTGTGGATTTTCCAGTTTCTTAAAGGGACATTTCTACATTTTTCATCTTCATATTCAGAATCTCCAGCACCACCCCAACATGTGTGAAAAGGGTGTTTCAATGTTTTTGTATTAAAAAAGATAGAGTAAGTGTTTGCAATGACATCATTAACCAATTAGTAGGGAATGCACACCAATGATACACAGTGCCTTTGGAAAGTATTCAGACCCCTTGACTTTTTCCACATTTTGTTAGGTTACAGCCTTATTCTAAAATTGATTAAATAGTGTTTTCCCCTCATCAATCTACACACAATACCCCAATATGACAAAGCAGAAATAGTTTTTTAGAAATGTTGATGAATCTAACAAATTTAAAAAACTGAAATATCACATTTACATAAGTATTCAGACCCCTTACTCAGCACTTTGTTGAAGCAGATTTGGCAGCAATTACAGCCTTGAGTCTCCTTGGGTATGGTGCTACAAGCTTGGCACACCTGTATTTGGAGAGTTTCTCCCATTCTTCTCCACAAATCCTCTCAAGCTCTGTCAGGTTGGATGGGGAGCGTAGTTATTTTCAGGTCTCTCTAGAGATGTTCGATCGGGTTCAAGTCCGGGACCTGGATGGGCCCCTCAAGGACATTCAGAGACTTGTCCCGAAGCCACTCCTGTGTTGTCTTGGCTGTGTGCTTAGGATAGTCGTCTTGTTGGAAGGTGAACCTTCGCCACAGTCTGTGATCCTGAGTGCTCTGGAGCAGGTTTTCATCAAGAATCTCTCTGAACTTTGCTCCATTCATCTTTGCCTCGATCCTGACTAGTCTCCCAGTCCCTGCCACTGAAAACACCTCCACAGCATGATGCTGGCACCACCATGCTTTACCATAGGCCAAAGTGTTGAAACTTGGTTTAAATCAGACCAGAGAATCTTGTTTCTCATGGTCTGAGAGTCTTTAGGTGCCTTTTGGCAAACTCCAAGCGGGCTGTCATATGCCTTTTACTGAGGATTGGCTTTCATCTGGCCACTCTACCATAAATGCCTAATTGGTGGAGTGCTGCAGAGATGGTTGTCCTTCTGGAAGGTTCTCCCATCTCCGCAGAGGCACTCTAGAGCTCTGTCAGAGTGACCATCGGGTTCTTGGTCACCTCCTTGATCAAGGCCCATCTCGCCGATTACTCAGTTTCTAGGAAGAGTCTTGGTGGTTCCAAACTTCTTCCATTTAAGAATGATAGAGGCCACAGTGTTCTTGGGGACCTTTAATGCTGCAGAATTGTTTTGGTACCCTTCCCCAGATCTGTGTCTTGAACCAATCCTGTCTCATAGCTCTACGGGCAATTCCTTTGGCCTCATGCCTTAGTTTTTGTCAACTGTGGGACCTTATATAGACAGGATGCACCTGAGCTCAATTTTGAGACTCATAGCAAAGGGTCTGAATACTTATGTAAATAAGGTATATCTGTTTTTGTTTTTTTTATAAATTTGCAACATAAAATGTAATCAATTTTAGAATTAGGCTGTATAGTAACAAAATGTGGAAAACGTCAAGGGGTCTGAATACATTCTGAAGACACTGTAATTGAACACACTTATCTTTTTTCTATCCTTTATCTTTTTTATTACAACACATGAAAACATGCTATTGTCACATAATGTTAGGGTGGTGCTGGAGATCATGAATATGACATTGAAAACTTGTGAAATGTTCCTTTAAAAGGCAGCTGGTAAAATTAGCAGTTACTTACTGTAGCTAATCTGTCACACTTACTGGCCTCATAGTCTGGTAGGAAAGTGTGTATTAAAATGACATGGTGATTAACTGTAAATTAAATATTGTATGGCACTCTGGTATCACATGCACTTATGCATGCCTTCAACAAGACTGCATAACTGACGTTGTACAAGCTTAATAATATCGTTTGATAGGCTGCCGCTGCTACAGTATGCTGCCAATCAGCAAGTGATGTGCATGTTGTCAACAGAAGAGTCAGTGAAGGCACAGTAGGTTGACTTCTCCAATAATTTACTTACAAGTAGTTTCCAGTTAAGTAATTAAAAATTCACAGCAACTTCTGGAACACAGGCTTTATTGCCAAGTAAAAGACACTTACACACACGCACACATGCACGCACGCACGCATGCACGCACGCATGCACACACACACACACACACACACACACACACACACACACACACACACACACACACACACACACACACACACACACACACACACACACACACACGCGCACACATGCACGCACGCATGCACACACACACACACACACACACACACAAAATACACTGACCATGTGAAAAACGTAGGTATTTCTATATCATACCAGTCCCCTGTCATGTTATTACATCCCTGGAACACATACAGGTGTAGGATTTTAATTTGATCACCCTGTTTCAAGATAACTTTTCTGCAATGCGGGAAATGTAGCACTTGTAGTATATTTGAGGTTTAAAAACACTTTTGAAGTTTGTAAATGTCAGACAACCCCTACATAAATGTATCAACCACTACATAAATATCCATGAATTATAATCCACATAATAATTGGAATTTCCTGTTTCTGCAGGATTATTTTTCTGTTGTAGAAAACTGGCTCAAAACTGGCTC